>NW_027397123.1:900071-905561 GCF_003265705.2 Callorhinus ursinus | reverse complement strand
CATCCACCCACCCATCCATCATCCATCCACCCATCCATCCATCCATCATCTGCCCCAATCCATGGCCCAGTCCTGCTTCCCCTCTCCCTGCCATGTCCTATCTCTTCAGCCCATCCATCCAACAGGTAGGACCACAGGTCCAGTCCTGGTCTTGGTGACACCCTCAACCTGGGGAGAGGCTGTTGTATTGTGAGGATCTCATCACCGGGCATCCAGGAGAATGTGCCACCACCTTTGCAAATCTCCCCCATGGGGATTAAGAAGGCAAGCTCTGGAATCAGGCAGACCAGTCTTTGTTTTTCGTTTTGTTTTGTTTTTTAAACAACCTTTTTTTTTAAAAAAAGATTTTATTTATTTGTTTGAGAGAGAGAGAATGAGAGATAGAGAGCACGAGAGGGAAGAGGGTCAGAGGGAGAAGCAGACTCCCCGCTGAGCAGGGAGCCCGACATGGGACTCGATCCCGGGACTCCAGGATCATGACCTGAGCCGAAGGCAGTCGCTTAACCAACTGAGCCACCCAGGCGCCCGGCAGACCGGTCTTTGAATCTGACTCCACCACCTACCAACTTCGTGGCCTGAAACAGATTACTTTACTTCTCTGTGCCTCAGTTTCTTCATCTGGAAAGTGGGACATATTTTTTAAAAGATTTTATTTATTTGTTTATTTGAGGCAGTGAGTGGGAGGGAGGGAGAGGGAGAGAGAATCTGAAGCAGACTGCACTGAGCGCAGAGCCCAACATGTGGCTTGACCCCATGGACTGTGAGATCATGACCTGAGTGAAAACCAAGAGTCAGATGTTTAACTAACTGAGCCTTCCAGGTGCCCCGAAGTTGGGACATATTTAGAACAGTGGCTAGTATAGGGTAAGCATTCGAATGTAGCCATGATGGCTTATGATTTCCCATCTGTCCTGCTAGAGGCTCACTTCCAACACTCCCACTCCAGGCATGCCTCTCTCTGGTCCTCTGTGGACTCACTTTCCTTCATTGAGAGATAACAGTGGTAGCTCTTACTATTGAGGTCCACCCTCCATTGCTCATGCTGTGGACTGAGACCCCTGTCTTGCCACTGTCCTCAACACCACTCCATGCTGAGGGACCAAAACAGTAAACACTTGGTCATCCTTGGCACAGAGTAGGAGCTCATTAATATTTGATGAGAGAATGGATGAGAGAATTCTTAGGTACTTAGTAGACCATGGTTTCGGCCCCTCCATGGGACCTGAAACTGGGTACTGCTACAGCAATTGAGGAGCTGGGGGAGCTTAAAGGATACATGTGAGGGTACACGGGTACATGTGAGGGGCAAACTGAGCCGGACAGTGGGGTCAGGTGAAGGGAGACAGGTGATTGGTGAGAAAGAGACCCACAGGGTCAGGTTGAAGAGAGACCTAAGGAGAAGTACTTGAGTGGTCCAGGTGGCAGACACAGGCAAGGAGCAAGTCAGAGAGAAGGAGCGGAGTCCAATGGGAGTCTTAGCCCTCCCGCCTCACCTGGCCATGTCATCTGGCTCTCCTCACCAGTCTCTCTAACCTGTCTGCCTTCACTTCTCTCCCTCCCCTAGCTTCCCTACAATTCTCTCAGTCACCTGTCCCAACGCCCAGCTCTCCACCACCCACCCCTGCACTTAACCTTCTCACCTGTTCTTATCCAGCCATCCCTCCCTTCACCGGCCTTGCTGCCGGTCCCCTCCTCAGTCACTCCTCACAGATCTCCCCCTTCATCTTGGATCCTCCACCTCTGTTTTTCTAATCTGTCCACCTTCACTTATTCTCCGTTTGTCTTTTCTCTCATATCCTTTTTGCTGACAGGGGCTGCCTGTTTCCCACCCAGGACCCCTCAGTGGTTCTCAGAGCTTCTGAATGCCCAGGGGTGGGGTCAGGGCTGTGGACCTCAGAGCGGGGAAGGGACTTGGGAGGCAGCAGGATGTCTCAGATCTGCATGGAAGAGATGGGCAAGAGGCAGGAAGGAGGATATAGAAAAGGCTGCGTAGGAGATGGAGGTCCCCTGGGATTGGGATCTGTGTGTGGAATCTGAGATTCTGCAGCAAAAGCTGAAAGCTGGTGGAGCCAGTCCACCTCCTCTACCCTTAGGTGACCCAAAGTGTTCCTTTCTGCCCATATCCCACCCTCTGCCCTTGAAGATGCACCCCGGTGTTCTCTCCCAGGGTCCTCCAACCCCGACGTTGCAGTGGGGGTCCTGAGAGACACATGAGACAATCCAAGGTGGCACCGTGTGAGGGGTGGACAGTGGAAGTGGGGCTGAGACCCCACTCAGGGTCCCCTGATGCAGCTCTCTCCACCCCCACCTGGAATCTGTGCCCTTTATTCCTTCACCCAGACCTACCCAGACCACCCAAGACAAGTTTGGCCATTTTTAGGACCATTGTAAAGCAAGAAAGGCAAATTGCAGAAAAATGTATCCCATATGATTGACACCACTTTTGTAAAAGTAACAACAAGAATATGTGCCATGAACCTGCATTTGCTATAAGTATAGGGAAAGCTGTGAATTAACAATGGTTATCTTTGCGGGTTTGAGTAGGAAAGGGAGGGGTGGAGAGGGAGGTAATAAAGAAAGGGGAATAATATAAGCTGAATGGAAAAATAATCATGGGATCAATTTTTTCTTTTGGTACATTTTTATCAACTTTAATTTTTTTTATATTAAAATACTAAAAACTTACAAGAAGTTGTAAAAATACTGCAGAGAAGTTCCCCATATCCATCATTACGTAACTATAGCACACTCTCAAACTAGGAAACCGACGTTGTCACAATACAATTAACTAGATTACAGACCTTACTGGGATGTCAGCTTTTGAATACATTCATATTTTTTGTCTCTCTTTGTGTATGATTCAGTGACATTTCATCACATGTATAAATAAACACCACAATCAAAATACAGAGTTGTCTCCTCACCCCAAAGAAACGCCCAAGGGCCACCCCTTTACAGTCACACCATCATCCCTCTGCTGTTACTCTCCTGACCTGTTCTCCAACTTTTGTCATTGCAAGAATGTGATATAAATGGAATCATATATCATGTAACCTTTTGAGACTGGCTTTCTTCACTCAGCACAATGTCCTGAAAAGCCATCCAACTTGTGTGCCTCACTAGTTCCTTCCTTTTTTGCTGAGTAAGTACTATTCCATCGTACAGATGCGCCAATAATGGGATATTTACCTGTTCACCTGTTGAAGGACATGTGGATTGTTTCTAGCTTGAGGTTACTACAAATTACTAATATTAGTTTAGCTAATACTAATAGTTTAATGGGCTATTAAAAGTGCCATAAGGAGGGGCGCCTGGGTGGCTCAGTCGGTTAAATGTCTGCCTTTGGCTCAGGTCATGATCTCAGGGTCCTGGGATCAAGCCCCGCATTGGGCTCCCTGCTCGGCGGGAAGCCTGCTTCTCCCTCTTGCACACCCCCTGCTTGTGTTCCCTCTCTCGCTATGTCTCTGTCAAATAAATAAATAAAATCTTTAAAAATAAATAAATAAATAAATAAAAGTGCCATAAGGAGCACCTGGTTGGCTTAGTCGGAAGAATATGCGACTCTTGATCTCAGGGTCATGAGTTCAAGCCCCATACTGGTCGTGGAGCCTACTTAAAAAAAAAAAAGGGCCATGAATATTCATATCAGATTTTTGTGTCAACACATTTTTGTTCCTCCAGGATAAAATACCCCTGAGTGTGATTATGGAGTCATGCAGTGTAAGTGTATGTTTAACTTTTTAAGAAGCTGCCAACTGTTTTTCTAGAGTGGCTGTACCATTTTACACTCCCACCAGCAACATATGAGAGTTCTAGTTTCTTCGAATCCTCACCAGCATTTGGTCTAATCAGTATTATTATATTTAGCCATACTAATAGGTGTATAGTGGTTGTTCGTCATTTAATCTGCATTTCCCTAATGGTAAGCAATACTGACATCTTTTCTTGTGTTCATATACCATCTGAATATTCTTTTTAGTGAAATGTCAATGTCTTCTGCCAATTTTCTAATTGGATTTTTGGATTTTTTTTTAATTGATGGGTTTTGACAAGTTTTTTTTTTTAAAGATTTATTTATTTTTAGAGAGAGAGAGAGTGAGCATGAGTAGGAGGGAGAGAATCTCAAGCAGACTCTGCATTGAGTGTGGAGCCCTACATGGGGCTCAATCCCACAACCCTGAGATCACCACCTGAGCCGAAACCAAGAGTCAGATGCTTAACCAACTGTGTCACCCAGGTGCCCCCTTGAGAGTTTTAAAAAATATTCTAGATACCAGTCCTTGTCAGATATATGGTTTGCTAATATTTTCTTCCAGTCAGTTACTTATTTTCTTGTCCTGTTAACAGAGTCTTTCACAGAGTAAGTTTTTAATTTTGATAAAGTCCAATTGATCTTTTTTTGTTTTTTTAAAGGATTATGCTTTGCGTATCAAGTCTAAGAATTCTGCCTAAACTACATATAGACCATTTACATTTAATGTAATTTTTAAAAGATTGTATTTTATTTTTGAGAGAGAGAGTGCACATGAGTGGGGGGAGGGGCAGAGGGAGAGGGAAATAGAGAACTTCAAGCAGGCTCCACGCTCAGGGCAGAGCCTGACAGGAGGCTTGATCTCACAACCCTGAGATCATGACCTGAGCTGAAATCAAGAGTCAGACACTTAACCAAGTGAGCCACCAGGCACCCCCAATATTTAATGTAATTATTAATATGGTAATACTGAAGTCTGCCGTCTTTTTTCTGTTCTTTTTATTTTTCAATATTTGCTTTCCTTTCTCCTGCCTTCCTGTGAATTACTTGAACATTGTTTAGTGTTTCATTTTGCTTTATCAATGGTGATTTTGCATATATTTCTTTGTGTAGGTTTTTTAGTGGTTGCTCTAGGATTTCAATATACATATAAATATAGCTTATCACGGTGTTTTACTATTGACATTTTACCACCTCAGTGAAATGCAGAAATATTGTTATTTAGGTCCTTTACCCTCTCTGCTTTATAAATACATAAGTATCTTAAATATCTTTTTAAATACATTGAGAATAACATCAAACAGCAGTATACTTTGCTTTCAAACATCCAACATTATTTTTAAAACTTTCAAGGAGGTTAGTCTATTATATTTACCTACATACTTACCCATTCCATATGCCTTTCTTCATTTCTGATATTCTAGGTTTCCTTTGGTCTTCATTTTCTTTCTGTTTGAAGAATGTCAGTAATTCTTTCAATACAGGTCTGCTGGTAACAAGTTTTCTTAGTTTTCTTCACTTAAAAATGCCTTTATTTCACCTTCTTTCCTAAAGAATATTTTCACTGGATAAAGCAGTCTGGGTTGATAGTTTTTTTCTTTCAGCATTTGAAAAATGTGCTACTTTCTCCTGGCCTCCATAGATTCTGAAGAGAAATCTGCTGTCAGTCAAATTACTGTTCCCCTATAAGGTGTAATGTATCAATTCTCTTTGACTTTCTTTCTTTCTTTTTCTTTCTT
>NW_027397123.1:648291-899971 GCF_003265705.2 Callorhinus ursinus | reverse complement strand
CTTTCTTTCTTTCTTTCTTTCTTTCTTTCTTTTTCTTCTCTTTCTTTTTCTTTCTTCTTTCTTTTCTTTTCTTCCTTTCTTCCTTTCTTCCTTCCTTCCTTCCTTTCTTCCTTTCTTTCTTCAGAGGGGAGGGGTTCAGTTCTTCTTGACTGCTGCTTTCCTCACGGCTACCAGCACATTGCTCAGCTCCTCTCTCTTTCTCTTGGCATGGGTGTGTGTCTCCACCCTTTTCTTGATGAACTTAAGACAGGCTTGTCCTTGGAGACCTTGCGCAGCTCCATGGCACGTCACTCATATAGGGTGAAGCTGCACACCTCTCAGATCACGTCCTGCACGAACATGGTGTGCTTCACGGTGTGCCCATGGCGGTGGCCACGCCTCGGCTTGCTCATGTTCTTAGTCATCTTGTGTCCGTTGTTGAGGTCCCTGCCATAGGGTAGCACGGATATGTGGCTACTCCTCCTCAGTGGCTCCTGCGGTGGAACGCTGGTTACTGTCAGGATTCTTTGTCCTTAGTTTTCAGAAGTTTGACTATGGTGTGCCTGGATATGGTTTTCTTTGCTTTATCCTATTTGGGATTTACTCAGCTTCTTGAATCTGTAGACTTAGGTAGTTTACCAAAATGCAATAGTTCAGCCATTATTTCTTCAAATATTTTTTTCAGACTGAAATTTCTTTCTGTTTTTCTCCTGGAACTTCAATGATGTGATAATTAGATCTTTTGTTATTGTCCCAAAAGTCCCCGAAGCTCCTTTTATCTCAATAGGTACTTTTAATTTAGAAAAAAAATTTACTTCTCTTTTGTGTAGACTTCAATCTATTTACTTTTTGTTATTCAGAGTGGATAATTTATTTTATTTTATTTTTTAAGATTTTTATTTATTTGAGAGACAGAAAGAGCACAAAGTGGGGGAGGGGTAGAGGGAGAGAGAATCTCAAGCAGACTCCTCACTGAGCAGGGAACCCTAGGCAGGGCTGGACCTCACAACCCTGAGATCATGACCTGAGACAAAATCAAGAATTGGACACTTAACCGACTGAGTCACCCAGATGCCCCGAGACTCTATATTTTTTAATTTGTTTCAAAAGGGTTCATGAGTGCTCCTTGAAGCATTTTTACAAGTTACTTTAAAATTCTTGTCAGACAGTTCCAATATCTGTGTCATCTTGGTGTTGGCATCCACTTATTGGCTTTTCCCATTCTATTTAAGATTTTCCTGATTCTTGAAATATTGAGTATAATGAATTATTTTCTCTTGTATCCTGGACGTTTAGGGTATTATGAGACTATAATTCCATTTTAAGAGTTTGACTGCAATAATCAGAGCTCTGTTTACACATCCTTGCACAGTGGCTGAATCACAGTTTTTGGAGTTTTGGATAATTTGTTATATAGTTATTGTAATGAGAGAGAGAAGAGAGAGACAGAGACAGAGAGATCCATTTGTATACAAAAGGGGAGATTGTATATGTATGAATATATGTGTGCATATATAATTATTTTATGCTCTGGACCCCAGAGGCATGGGAGCAATAGAATAAAATGGCTTTAGGGCTCTTGATGGAGCGGGGATTGATAGTGATAGAGCCCCAACCATAGTTTGGGGGAACGGAGAGCTGGGCTGAACGTCTGAGATGGCTCATCCACATGGCTGGCAGTTGACACCTGATGGAGGTGGTAGTATGTGGTCACAAGGTGGTCATCCTTCCCACACGGCAGCTAGCCTTCCCCTTGAGTGAGAGTCTCAAGAGAACCAACCAAGCTGGCCTTTTCTGATTTAAGCTCAGAGGTCATGCAGCACCTATGGTTACACATGAGCTACTAAGGCCAGCCCAGATTCAAGGGAAGGGGATAGAATCACTTCAAAGGCTTTGAAGACATGTTTTAAAACTACTACAGTCCTCCTTCTGGCTACAAAGTATTTACATTCTTTCCACATGCAAAATTCACTCTTCCTACAACCTCAGAACTCTCATCTATTTTGCATCAGGCTCATAGTCAAGGTCCACAGCCTCACCAACTAGGTCAAAGCCAGGTGTTGGGACGCCTGGGTGGCTCAGTCGTTAAGCATCTGCCTTCGGCTCAGGTCATGATCCCAGGGTCCTGGGGTGGAGTCCCACGTTGGGGGTCCCTGCTAGGCGGGAAGCTTGCTTCTCCCTCCCCCACTCCTCCTGCTTGTATTCCTGCTCTCACTATCTCTCTCTGTCAAATAAACAAATAAAATCTCAAAAAAACAAAACAAAAAACAAAGCCAGGTGTTGAGGAGGTCCCATTATTGCCAGAACACTAGAACTCTGGAGCACTTCCAGAGTGAGGGAAGCAGTTGCAACTATTTTGGAAAACAATAGATGAATATTTAGGACTGCACTGCCCGTTATGGTAGCCATCAGCCACATACATCAATTAAATTTAAATTAAAGAAGAATGAGGGGCACCTGGATGGCTAAATCCATTGGGCATTGGACTGTTGATTTCGGCTTGGAATATGATGGCTCTGGGATAGAGTCCTGCCTTGGGCTCCACCCTCAGGTCGGCTTGAGATTCTTTCTCCCTCTCCGTCTGCCCCTCCCCCTGCTCACATGCGCGCTCTTTCTCAAATAAATAAATATATAAAATCTTTAATTAATTAATTAATTAATTAAAGAAAAATAACCAAAAAAAAAAAAAACCCTGAAAATTCAGTTCCTCCATTGCACTAGCTAAATTTTAAGCACTCAGTAGCTCCATGTGGCTAGTGGTTACTGTATTGGACAGCACAGACATAGAACACTTCCAACCTTGCCGAAAGTTCTATCGAACAGTGCTAACTAGACAATACAAGTTCAGGTATACTCTGTGCCCCAGAAATCCTACTCTGAATATATGTCTTAATCTGGAGCCTCCCAAAAGCATGACCTGAGCCAAGGGGACAGGTGGTTTATTTGGGAGGTATCCCCAGGAAACACAGGTGAGCAGGGAAATTGGGACCGGAGGAGAAAAGAAGTAAAAATGGTGCAGAGTCCAGACTACAGGGAGGCAAGCGAGGCACCAGGGCATTTGCCTGAACCTGAGTGTGAGCGCCTTCCTTAAAATTTACCCCCCAGTCACCTTGCTTCCCCACCCTAGTCCCAGCTCTGAAAGGGCAACTGCTGTGAGCAACTAACTAGGGCTCATGCCTACAAGGCGGGGACCCTCTAAGGACTTGAGGAGTCATGCAGAACACACCTTAGAATCAACCCACAGAGGAAAAGAGAAGCAAAAGTATTTATTCACTGGTTCCCAACCCTCTCTGGGGGAAGATTGCCCCTGGGGGATTAATCCTGACACTTCCAGTGTGTTCTGCAGGCAGACGGGAGAAAGACCTCAGATGGAGACGAAAGAAACAGGCATATGAGATGGGAGGCTGTCAGGGTGTTCACGAATTGCCCACCAGATCTACAAGTGAGTGAAAAAATGAGCTGAGGGGATATGGTGGCGGGGCACCAGCTGGGGTGCTATGGTGTATCCTAGAAAACTTCCCACAGAGGGGATATGTATGAGCCTTATGGTGATGGGGAGCTAAAGACAACCTAAGTGTCCATCACTGGGGGAGTAGATAAGTAAAAGTGCTGCATGGAATACAATGCAGCAGTTACAGAAAACTAGGTGTTCTCCACTATATGGAGAGATCTCCATAATATACATTTTAAAAAAAAAAAAGGAAGAGATAGAACAAAATTTATAGCACAGTCCCATTTATGCAGATTGGAAATACATATACACACAAAATCACAAATGATAAAGATACATCTTTGCAGCTATATATCAAGTGCATTAACGGGGGTATATCTGCAGGTGGGTGGGGTGGGAGTGGGGATTGGGTATGGCGGCGACCTTAGAGAGTCTTTCATGGGCCAATTGTCATTCTATGTTATGATCTGAAGAGTATGATTAATAACTCTCTGCACCTAAGGGCCAAGAAAAAAAATAAAGGAATGAAAAATATAAAGTGCCTGTACATCAATTCCTACATGCTACACAATTATTATTACCTTGAGGGGTGATGATAACAAAGCAACCAGACTCCGTCTGCCTTCTGGAAGCCCTCCTCACTGCCTTCTCCCCAGGCAGCCCCTCCAGTCCCCAGTAAGTTCTCTTGCCCCCAGCGAATGAGGAGGTCCCTACCCTTTCATGCTACCTAGAGGGAGAGACAGAACTGGCTGACTGTGACTCCCAAAGGTTCTCATCTTCTCTGGCTGTATATACAGAATAGGGGGTAAGCGCATGAGACTCCATTCAAACCCCAGCTCTGCCATTAACCAGCCGTGGGACCTTCGGCAAGTCATTTTTCCTTCCTGCGCCTCAGTTTTCTCGCCGGTAAAATGGGGACAAGCATAAAAGTAACAACTCACAGGAATGTTCAGAGCATAAAATGAGTTCCCAGAACAAGCTTAAACCGATAGGGGAAGCTCCCTCTCTCGCATCCAAGAAGCCTCACTGCACACACTCTGCCCTAGTCCCTGCCCTGCTGCAACCGCTTCCTATCCCTCTACCTGCCTTGGCCTCAATCAGTGGATTCCCAAAATTCCAGGAACTCCTGAACTAGGTCAGGGACGCCTTAGGCTTTGTCCTGGGATCGAATTTCAGTTTCTTTCCTTCTTGGCAGAGCTCTGGCTCATCTGGCTCCACCCACACCTGTGAGCTCACCTGACTCGGCACCTGGCCCCACCCACTCACGCCTTTCAAGTCATCGTGAAAATCACACTTTCCATTTGCCTTTTCACTTTACACACATCAGCCAGGATTGCTCATTTAGCCTGGCTAAAAAGCGGAGCCATGCAGCCAGGAAAGCAGTTGCGATTTGATCATGGCCACAGTATGGGTCCTGGTGCTGGTGACTGCAGAGCTGTGCTTGGCCAGAGCTGGCCCTGTCCCCACGTTCGAGCCCACCACAACCTGGAAGGGCTGTGACATTGGCAGGTTCAAATCTCTGTCACCAAGGGAGCTGGAGGCCTTCAAGAAAGCCAAGGATGCCTTGGTAAGTCCCCATTGTTGTGGATTAACCTCTACTCTTGCTTTGGCCCAGCTGCTGCCTGGCTATAGCGGGCTAACCTCCCATCCTCCTGCGATGGGCTAGCCTCTAGCTTTTCAGCTATGGCTAACCTCTGTCCTTTCTGCTATGGATTAAACTCAAGCCCTCCTGCGAGGTCAGCCTTGCAGCTAAGGGCTAGCCTCCGGCCCTCCTACTGTAGGCTAATCTCTGCTCTTACTCTCTAGGAAAATTCACTAAAAAACTGGAGTTGCGGCTCCCGCCTCTTCCCTAGAAACAGGGACCTGAGCCAGCTGCAGGTGAGTGGGAAGTGAGGCCACCCTTACCCTCACCTGGCCCCTCTCCCTCACTCCCGAAGTGGCCCCCACCTCCTTGGTCTCACCTGTCCTCCCCTCTGTCTGGTCTCTCCTCACCTGTCCTGGGCCCCTGTCCTTCCTCAACTGCTCCCCTGACCCCATCCCTCCCTTAGGTCCCTTTCGATCACCTCTCTGCCTGTCCCCACGTCCCTATCTCTTTCACCTGTCCCTGTCACTCTTACCTAATTCCTTCTCATTTCTCCCTTTTTCTCTCTCCCGGGTCTGTCTCCCACCCAAGCCCCTTGCCCTGGCCAGTTTGTCACCGTCTACTCTCAAGGCTGATTCCTTCCTCCCCCATCATCTGTCCTCCTCACACTGAGCCTCCCTTGTGTCCCCCATCACCTTTCTTCCACTGCTCTTTCCCAGAGTCCGTGCCTCCTTCCTTCACCCTGATCACCTGTGCATCCAACTGCCCCCCTCCACCTGCTTCCCTAACCTGTCTCTGTTCGCCCATCCCCTTCTCATCTCTCCACACTTCTGTGACCCACGAGCCACATTTCACTTGTCCCACTTCACTCTTTCACCTGTATCTTCCCTTAGGTTTCCACCTCACCTGTATCCTTCATCTGCATCCTTCCTCACGCGTTCCCTTCTCCTGCCTCCCTCCCACCTGACCCATCACCTGTCCCCATCCTGTGTCGCCTATCACCTGCCTTCCAGGGAGGGAGGGAACTGCGCTCCCGACCTGTCCCCACTTAACTGGGCCTGCTTGCCTATGCTTCCTTACCTTTCCACGTCGCCTGTTCTTTCTCACCTCTCCTCAGGTGTGGGAGCGCCCTGTAGCCTTGGAGGCTGAGCTGGCCTTGACCCTGAAGGTCCTGGAGACCATGGCTGACAGGTCCCAGGGGGGCATCCTGGACCAGCCCCTTCACATGCTGCGCCACATCCGCTCCGAGCTCCAGGCCTGTGTGAGTGCTCGGGGCACCCGGGCCCCGTCTGTGGGTTCTGGGCTTAGGGGACCTCACCCCTCCGTCCCAGGCCCTGCCTCACACACCACCCTCCTCTGCCCACAGGTCAAGGCTCAGCCCACAGCAGGCCCCCAGCCCCGAGGCCGACTCCACCACTGGCTGCACCGGCTCCACGAGGCCTCAAAGAAGGTGAGTGACTTGAGACGGGAATGGATGCCCGGGCCCTGGGTAAGGGAGGAGGCGGATGCCTGGGCAATGGCAAGCATGTGTCCCTTTCATAGGAGTCTCAAGGCTGCCTCGAGGCCTCTGTCCTGTTCAACCTCTTCCGCCTCCTCAAAAAGGACCTGGAATGTGTCGCCAGTGGAGACCTGTGTGTCTGAGGACCTGGACCCACCCCCAGCCCATCTGGGACCCCAGACCTTATTTATGCACGAAGCCCCAGCCCTGCCTTAAGTTATTTCCTCTCGCCCCTTATTTATGAAGCTTTAGCGCTGACCTAGACCCAAAAGCAATGCTTGTTTTTCTACTTTTATACAATATGCACAAATAAACAGGAAGGAATTGGAACCTTCTGTGATAAGTGAATCCTTGGGTACGTGTATGATTGTGAGTCTGTGACTGAGGGTGGATGTCTAAAGGTGTAGGTAAAATGTGTAATTGGTTGTGTATAGTTGTGTGCCCCTGATTTCTGCGACTGTGTGCATGTATGGATTTAAGCGAGCATCTGCCTGAGCCTGGGTCTGACCGAGGATGCATAACGGCAAGTTCATGCCCATGTGTGGGCCGTTCTGTGTGCATGTACACACATGTTTATATGTCTCTCTGTCTATCCCTGTCCTTGTGAACTGGATATCTCTCTGTTCCATGGGTACCTAGGACAGATAGAGGTCTAATCAAGATGCTTTATCCTGTAATGAGTATCAGAAACCCAACACAAATGGGGAAAATAAAAATGAGTTTATTATCACACATAACAAAAAGTCAGCTGGCAGGGCTGTTTTAGGACTGGTTAATTCATTATTCGGTAATGTCTTTGGGAACCAAATTCTGTCCATCTCTGTTGGCTGAGTCTTACTCTGGCTACCTCATGGCCTCAAGATCGCAGCCACAGCTCCAGCTGTCACAACCAACCACCTCAAACTTAATGGAGTAAAATGACAACAATTTTATCCTGCTCACAGATTCTGTGGGTCATGACTTTGGACAAGGCTCAATGTGGATAGCTTGCCTCTGCTCCACAGTGTCTGGGCCCTAACTCTCCTTCTATATAGGTTTGGTTTTGTTTTGTTTTTTTAGATTTATTTATTTATTTTGAGAGAGAGAGGGCATGAATGGGGGGGAGGGGCAGAGGGAGGGGAGAAACACTCCCTGCTGAGTGGGGAGCCCAACTTGGGGCTCGCTCCCATGACCCCCAATATCAGAACCCGAGCTGAATTCAGGAGTCAGACTGAACCACCCAAGCACCCCTTCTTCCACAGTTTTTATTTGTTTTTTTTTTCTTTTTTCCTTTTGCACCATTAGTATTACCCCCGAGGGGGTGCACCGTTCCTGGAAGTACTACAATACCAGGTCGATGCCTGGAGTGGATGGAGCAAGCTCCTATTCCATCTCCCTGCTCTAAAAATCCATTTATCTTCCACAGTTTTTAAAAGCAAGGAAAACTGGGGTGCCTGGGTGGTGCAGTCAGTTAAGCCACTGACTCTTGACTTTGGCTCAGGTTGCAGTCTCTGGGTCGTGGGATCCAGCCCTGCTTCAGGCTCCTTACTCCCTTCGGAGTCTGCTTGGGATTTTCTCTCTCCCTTTCCCTCTGCCCCTCCCCCTGCTTGCCTGCACTTGATTGAGAGAGAAAGAAAGAGAAATCACAGGTGGGGGGTAGGAGCAGAAGGAGAAGGAGAAGCAGACTCCCTGCTGAGCAGAGAGTCCAACGTGAGGCTCGATCCCAGGACCTTGAGATCATGACCTGAGCAGGAGGCAGACGTTTAACCGACCGAGCCACCCAGGCGCCCCAATAAATAAAATATTTTTTAAAAATAAATAAAATAAAAGCAAAGAAAACCTTCCAGAAAAACTCCCTATTGGATGTGCATGCTTGTCTCATTGGCTAGAATTTAGTCACCTGCCTAAGCCTAAAGCAATCAGTGGCAAGGAAGATATAAGTTGCCAAGCCCATGGCATGAACTTCTTTCCCTTTTGCCTGACACTTGCTTCTTGGGATTCCCTTGCAGTTTGATAGCCATCTAAATGAAGGGCTTCTTAAATTAATTAACTTATGTAAGGAATTTAAAACAGTTTTTGGCACAGGTTAAGCCCCACATATGTGTTTGTTGCTGTTACTCTTATTAGTTTAGAGGTTTTTTTTTCTTCCCTGATGCAAAGAAAACTCTTGCATGTGTTCCCTTCCTTCCTGCTTAGTTCACTAGTATGAGGATGTGAGCTCTGGAGCTGTGGTGGTCATTTTGTGACCAAGAGGCAATGAACCTAGAGTATGAAGCTATTCTTCTAAGGAAGGTAGAACTAAAGAGTAAGAAATTGCGTCCTTGGTGATATCAATGAGCCGTTGCACCAAACCCCCAAACCTCCTAACTCCAGACTTCTTATTAAATGAGATAACCAAATGTCTTAAGTCATGTTAATTGGGTTTTCTGTCTTTTGCAGCCAGATATAGCCTCACAAATCCATCTCTGTACACCCAGCATAGAACCTAGAGAAGGTAGTCAATTAATATTTGATAATATGGGGTGCCTGGCTGGTTCAGTTGGTAGAGCATGCATGCAACTCTTGATCTCAGGGTCGTGAGTTCAAGCCCCATGTTGGACGTAGAGCTTACATTATCAAACATATATTTGCTAGTAAACATTTGAATCATATAGGAGATATGTGAATTCTGGCATATGACCCTCTTCAATAGGCGTGCTGGAATTAGAGTTTCAAATCCCTTCTTGGAGATGCCAAGGCCTAACAAAAATTCTTGAACTGGATACATTTTGGTTTGGCCTGTTCAGCATCCATTTCTCCTGGTAAAGCTCCTCAATTTTCCTTTGGGGAATAACTCTGTTTTCCTACTTCTTCATTTGGTGAACGTATGACTCAGGTTGGCTCAGTCAGATCACTCCATCTCCAGAGCACAGAAGCAAGCCCTCCCTTGTCCCCACTCATGACAGCCTCTGCATCCGCTGTTCCCTGTGCTTGGGACATGTCCTACTACTCTCCTGCCACCGTGAAGTCTTCACCTGGCCATTTCCCATTCATCCCTTATATCTCGGCTAATACCACCTTCTCCTTCAAAAATCCTTCTGCATGGGTGCCCTGGGGTTCCTATTGCTTTTATATGCCTAAAAGTTTTCCCATCCTACTTTTCTGGTGACTGTTTAGGGTCAATCATATGAAATTGCCCATGTTCTGCCATTTCTAACCTACAAAACTGGCGATTTCATATGGTTCAACCGAATATTATTTTAGTAACCTCCCCTCCCCCAGACCACACAACCCACACCCCCACCTGGCCAATCAAAGCATTACATTGCCTTGGCTCCTACAGTCAGAGCAGGAATGTCATGTGACTCCAGTCAGGCCAATCAGAGCCCTTCCCTGATTTTTTTCTCATTGAGGACTGGAGGAGATTTTGCCATTTTACCTTTGGGGTTATGGTGCTAGAAGCATCAAATATGTGTCTGTAAATAAATGGCCATTTTCCCCACCACATGTTGTTGAAGAGGATGAATCTGAGCTGGGAGAAACAGAGAAATGAGTGACTAAAGTGTCTGGGTGGCATTGAGTCTGGGTTCCGGTCTCGAAGGCCAAATTCCTTGTAGCTTTACCCTTAATTGTCTGCATCCCAGATATATGAGCCAACAGTGCCCACTTTTGATGCTTAATCCAGGGAAGCTGAGTTCCTGTCACTTGCTACCTAAAGACTCTAAACTAATAAGTGTCCCTTATTAGTTCAGAGGGAACCTTGGGGCAGGGGCAGGCAGCTCTGCTGGGCTCCCAGTCTCCTGAACTTACAGCAACAGGGCTGCGATTGCCCTCAGCCTCCAGGAGGGCAGAAACTGAGTCCGAGACTGGGTCTTCAGTGTCCAGCACAGGCCAGGCACAGAAGAGATACTCAAACATTCCACTTAGATGATCCTAGGCCCTCTCTCACCTAGTGTACCTGTTCCTTGGGTTTAGAGCTCTCAATTTTGTAAAGCAAGCATAGCATTGGCATTGATAAATACTTCTCTACCAAATGAAGGGGTTACAAGTGAAGGAAGGCGGGTGGAGTGTTATCCAAAGTGCTGAACTGGGGACCATGTTGGCCCCAAACATGTCAATGGGTGGATGCCAAATTCTGAGATGGCAGTTCCTGATTCTGTTTTGAAGGCACAAACACACCAACCCAAAGCTGGGGTCTTCCTTGGAAATCAGACTGTATACCACCTCTACAGACAATCCTCCACTGGCTTCTCATAGCTCAGAGAATACAACCTTGATCCTTGACCCCAGCCCACAAGGCTCTGCAGAATCTATTCCCTGCTTGCCTCTCCCACCCCCTCCCCTCCCACTCTCCCACTTGCTCCGGTCCAGACATACTACCTCCAAAACACCAAGCACACGCTTTCCTCAGGGCCTTTGCATGTGCTATTCACTTTGCCTGGAATGCTTTTCCCTGGCTCTTCCTACAAGGGATTTCTTCAGCTCTAGTATCACACTCCTTGAGCCCCCAACCTAAAGTAGGCCTCCCAGTCAGTCCCTATTCCATCCCCTTCTCATTCTTTCCATGGCACTTATTTACTCCCAGATACATTATTTACATGCTTGTTTACTCTCACCCCCCCCTCCCCCGTCTAGAATATGAGCTCCATGGGGCAAGGGTTTCTTGTTTTGTTTTAGTTAAACTATTTTGTTCACTGTCGTATCCTCTGAACAGGGCCAGGTACACAGTACAACCTCAATAAAGCTCTATTGGGTGAATCAGAGACAATATAGTCAGACGGTTGGGTGTGCGGGATTCGGAGGCAGTAAACTTTCCAATCGTGGCTCTGCCATTTCCTGGCTGCGTGACCTTGGGCAAACTCCTTAACCTCCCTAAACTTCAGATTCTTCCTCTAGAAAAGTGGCTGCATACACTACACAGATCTGTTGCAGAGGATAAATGCAATCACGCTTACTGAGTAACCATTTTGCTGGGCTCCGGGTTGCATACTCTCTCCTTGCATCAGGGAGGGTTCGTGAGCACAGTGCCTGGCATGTGGGAAGCCCTCAGTATCCAGGAGTCGTGATGATGGAGATGGATGTGTGGCTGAGCCACTGGGTGAGGGAGCCTCATGGCCTGTGAATCTCTGGTGCTTCTGTCCTTGCTGCCTCCCACCCTGTCTGCCCAGATCCATCCCCCTCCCTCCTGCTCTGTTTCTATTTCTGTCTTTCTCTCCTCCTCCCCAGGCCTCAGGGGGCCCCTGGCTGGCAAGAAGCCTTCCTCCTCCTTCTCCAGGATCAGGAAGCAGTTTTCACTGCAGGCCTCCCCCTCCCCAAGGGCTGGAGCATCCCACCTGACCAACTTTGCTTCCCCAGCCACAGCCCTCAGCCTCACCCGAGAAACTCCTCTCCCCCACACCATCCTCTGTGCTCCCAGCAGGCTCCTTCTGCACCTAGGATCTCTCAGACTCCAGACAGTGACCAATGAGCATTTTCCCTCAATCCCTCCCCAAGGCTGACTTTGGATACCCATGCTCAGCTAACTAAGGTCTTTGGGGCCGTTCCCTAGCCTCTAGACAGATACCAGAAGCAATACAGTGTAGCAGTGAAGAATAGAGGTCAACCTGCCAGCTCCCCTATTTCTTCCCTTGGGGCCCTTGGGCAAGTGACTTTCACTTCTCCCTGGTTCAGATTCCTGACTGTAAAATGGGACCAAACATACCTACTTCAGTCAGCTGTCCAACCTCAGAGAGAGGAGTTGTGCTTAGCACAATGCCCGTGTGTGGAATGGACATCCAACAGCTGTTCAGCAGAATTCTGTGGCTAAGAATACAGACTCAGAAGTCAGGCTGCCTGCCTTTTTAAATCCTGATTTTGTTTTCTGTGCTGGTTCTGTGACCTTGGGCAAGTTACTTAACTTTCCTGAGCCTCCATTTCCTCATCTGCGAAATGGGATAACATCACTGACATCTAGGGTTGTTTAGAGGATTAAATAAGTGCTTGGCACATAGTAAGCACTCACTGTTAGCTAGTATTATTTTATTTTTATTATTCCCCACCTCTAAGTCTCTCAGGGGACGGGAAACTATCTCGAGCCTCCCTGGTCCCAACTAGCCATCTCTCCTTCAGTCTCACTTGAGTCCTTATGCTGTGATCCATGTCACACACACACACCCCCCAAGACACACAGACACACACAGAGGTCAGCAGAACGGCCTCAGACACAGAAAAAAGTTTAATTCTGCTGCGGCGGAGGGTCCCGGCTCCGGCAGGGAGGGGGATTTGGTTTTGGATTTTGTTCATGTGGGTATTTATTTGGGAAAAGAGAAAGGAGTAGGGGAGAGTCTGGTCCTTCCAGTGGGACCTGCCCGGGAGAATGTGTAGTGGGAAGAGGTAATCGGGAGAGACAGGAAGACTGGACAAGATATGGGAGGGCAGAGGGAGAAGAGACGACGGACGGAGAAAGGAGACACAAATAGGGAAGGACAGACACCTAAGACAAAGACGACAGAGGGCGGGACAGAGACAAAGGGAACAGAGAAAGGGGGACCCCAAGCCAGACCCGGCGGGACCAGGGAGGTGAATGGGGTGGGGGTGGGGGCTTTGGAGGCCGCCGCGGGACAGAATAGGATCTAGTCCAGCCAGATACAAGAAATGGGCCCCTCGCCCCTGCCCCGGGTCCCGGGCGGGGGGAGGGGGCTCGTGTCTCAGTGCTGCAGTGTCGGGGGGGCCCTGCCCCTCCCCGCGCTTCGCTGTGTAAGGCACCGGCTCCAGCGAGGTCCGCGAGCGCGCGGGGGGAGGGGCAGGAGGGGGGCGAGGAGTCCGTGGAGGAGGGGGGCCCGGCTGCCCGCCCCCTAACTCCCGCGGGCCCGGGGGCGTGGCCAAGAGCCGCAGACGAGGCAATCCCGCCCCCTCCGGGGAGGACAAGGGCGAGTCTCCGCCTCTAGTCCGACGACTAGGCGCCGCGCTTACTACCGCGAGTCCTGCCCCAGCGTCCGGGCGGCTGGGCGTTTGTCCGCGGCACCCAGGCGTCCCGGCGCCCGCCTGCCGCTCACACGGTACTCTCCAGCATCCACTCGGTGCTGGTAAAGGCCAGGCGTGCCCTGGCGGAGCCCAGCCCCAGGTCTCCGTCCTCCCCGGCCGCGCCCCCTCCGGCCCCGTCCAGGTGCGGCGTGGACCGGTGGCGCTTTGTCCGCCGGGCGCGGCGCGGGTAACTGTGGCTCTGGAAGAGCGTCCCGTAGTCCCCGTCGAACGAATAGCGCTGCTGCGGCCTCGGCCGGACCGGGGCCCCCCCAGGAACCAGAGCTAGCGTGGGAGGCGCCGAAGCTGGCGGCCCCAGGGCCCCGGAACGGCTCCTCCGAGGGCCCGCCGCGGCCCGAGACTCCTCCCCCGAGGTTTCCTCAGACGGCAGCAGGCACAGCGAGGTGGCCGAGCCGCCCAGGGAGCGTCCAAGGACGGTCTCCGGCTCCGCGGAAGCCGTCTCGGCCGCGGGGCCCTTGGCCTCCACCGCCACGGCTGCAGCAGCGGGGGGCGCCACCTCGCGCAGCGCCTCGTAACGGTCTTGCGCCGGCGGGGGCGGGGCCTGCGGTGCGCCTGCGCCGTTGGTCTGCGAGCACACGTGGCTGACCCGCGGCGGCGACCTGGAGGTACCCTTGACGCGGCGACCGTCCCCGTCGCCATAGACCTTGTAGCGGATCATGAGCAGAACGATGAAAACGAGGACCGAAGCGACGATGACGCCCCCGATGGCGATGATCATGGTGCCACCCAAGAAATGGGCCCTCAGTGGGCGGCAGGGCGCGGGATCCCCAGCGGTGGTAAACTGCACGCAGCCCACCACTCGCGTGGCCGGCAGTGCCGTGGCCCCGTCGTCGTAGACAGCCAGCACGCACAGGTCGTAGGCGCGACCTGCTGCCAGATCGTTCACCAGGAAGGTCTGGCTGGTGGATGGGATCATCCTGCAGGAGGGGAGGGCATCAGCGCTGGGTTAGCTCCCCTATGAACTGCATCGCTTTGTTTGCGTGTCCCACCCGTGGTGACCAATGGGGACTAAACCATGTGTCCCTAACGGTATTTCATCCTCTATGGGACAGGAGCAGCCATTCAAGCGACAAATTCCCATCCTGTCAGGACCCCTGCTACAGGCCATGCCCCTCTTCTGCATGCCCTGCCCTCAGACCCACTCCTTGTGGTGTCTTGTCACCTATTAGATAATATCTGCCATTCCTGTTCCCTCATCTACATGCCCTGGCCCCTGCAAGGGAGGAGTGCTATAGCTTTTAAGTCCTGCCCTCAAGGAACACACCTCCTGGCAGTGTTTCACTTTTATTGGGACGACTGCCATTCAAGGTCTACATATTTCCACCCTTGAAGGGGCCTCGACACAACAGGCCACCTTTCGTTTCCTGTAGGTCCGTCCTCACTCACTGGGCCCTGGCGGAGCCCAGCCCCAGGTCTCCGTCCTCCCCGGCCGCGCCCCCTCCGGCCCCGTCCAGGTGCGGCGTGGACCGGTGGACGCTGAGGTCAACTCACACACCCTGTATTACTTCTACCAGGACAATGGATGCTCTTCTAGTTCCTCTTTTCTATATATTCCCATCCTTTCTGGGGAAACTATGATACAGGCCACGCCCCTCATCTGCATGTCCCACCTTTGGGTAAATACATCAAGCTGTGTCTATCTTCTGGGACAATTACCAAACCCCTCAACTACATATTTCCACCCACTAAGGGGCTGTGGCTATAGGCCACTCCCCTTTTGATTGGCCTGTGGCTTCCAAGCCACACTCCCAAGACCTACTAGGGATGGTTTCCCTACTGTGCCTAGAACCATGTCCATTCTTTGCATGTCCTGCAATCAATCACTCTGTGTGCATGCTCTGCCCCATACGACCAGAGGGCATGAAATCATGCCCCCCCCCAGGTAAATGTCATCCCTAATTGGGTAAAATGTAGCCAAGCAAGCATGCCCCTTTCTTGCTACAGGCCCCTGCCCTCCAATGACGGACAGTGTAAAGAAGTGATTACGCTGACAAAGTCTCAGAGCCTGTGTTTGAGTCTCTCTGCCACTTGCTAGTTCTGTGACCTTAGGCAAGTTTCTTAACCTCTCTGTGCCTCGTTTCCCCATAAGAACTCCTTCATCCTAGAGAGTGTGACGTGTGAATGAGTTAACACACCTAAAGCCTGGCACTGAATAATTTCATCATGATTAGCTTGCATCCCACCCAGGGTTGGCCAGTAACGCTTGCTGTGGCTCACACTTTACTGCCAATTGCACCCTTCCCCATCTGTAAGACCATTCCCACTAGGCCCTGACCCTCTTCGGGTTGGGTACATCCCTTCTGTGCTGTTGGCTAAGCCAGGACTGCCACATCCACAGGAATTCGCATTCCCAGCACTCAACCTCACAAGCCCTCCTCACCTACACAACTCTTAGTGGGTCACCAGAGACAAGGACTGCCGCCTCATTGGCCTGGGACCACGCAGCAGGAGCTCCATCTCCTGAGAGAGGCCACGCCCCCATCTCCACAGGCCTCTTCTCTCTCAGAAACTTCACATTCCCTCCAACCAGGCCACCTTTCATCCTGAAGCCCACCTCAGCCCCCTTACCACCAAGAGCCACCCTTCAACCAGATTATTTCAGGTAAGGGCCCCACCCCCTCAGAAAGGCCTACCCACATCTCCAGCTGACCCCCTGCCTGCCATTTCACACACTGCCCCCCCACCCCATCCAACCTCGGGCCCCTTAGCTGTTAAGTCTTCCTCTTCCCCTCCCCTCCCCTCCCCAAGAGGCTTGGATTCTTCCTACTCCTTTCCCCAAAGTAACCAGTTGCTAGGGGCTCCCCACTTTTCAAGGACAGAGGCTGGCTCCTTAAGAAAGCTTCAGCCCATGTGTCTCTAATTGGCTGCAAGACCTAAGCAGGCAGCAGAGCAGGCTTCTGGTTGGATGTCACCTCCGCCCGTGGCAGCAGCGAGGAGGTTAACCCCTACAGCACCGTAGCACAGGCATCTGCAATGGGGGACAGAGGACTGGAACTGTGGCCTTCGGGGGAAAGGAAGAGACCAGGGGTTTGTCGCCCTGCTGGGACAGAGGGCCGCCAACATCCACATACATGCAGGGTCTGAGGAGCCCCCCCACCCCACCACACAGTGGCCAAGGGTCAGACCAAGGATGAGAGAGAGAAACGGAGAAGGTGGAGAGTCACAGAGACCGAGAGTCGTTTACAGAAATGCATTATCCTTCTCCCCTAATCCCTGCCTGGCAAACAGTAGGTGCTCAATGTGTGTTCAATGTCAGAAGGGGAAGATTAGGAGTTAGAAGGGTGAGGCCTGGAATCCTGGCTCTGCCACTTTTCTCTGTGACCTTGAGCAGGTGATTTCCTCCCACTGAGTGTCAGCTTCCCTGTCTATAAAATGGGGGGGGTCACCACTGCTTCATGGCAGAGTTGGGAAGATCGAACGAGGTAGCGCAGGGCCTAGCACAGAGCAGGGGCTCAGTGCCTAATAAGGGCGGGAGGGAGAGAGGGTGCAGACAGACAGAGGCAAAAGCAAGAGAATAACAGAGATTATGGGAGAAAGTAACCTTTTAATGTCTGTCTACACAGCACAGATCTGTCCACACCAGGGCAAGGGCATCTAACCCAGTGGATGGTGGAAATAACTTATGGGTGCCTATAAAATGGGAGGGGGTATCATCTGCTTCGCAACAAAGCCGCCTATAAAATGGGAGGGGGTATCATCTGTTTCACAATCAAATAATCATTTATATATTTTTCTCATACTTTTCCTTTTCTGTTCTGTGATGTACCCAATGGGTTGATACAGTAACACTGGTATATAATCTGTAAATGTAAATGTAACTATACATATGTAAGTATGTGAATATATTTCATGTTCTGAAATGTTTAACTGACAAGGTGCACAACCAGACACCTTTGGCCAGCAGTGATGTAGACCGTGAACCCCAGAGAGCAGGGATCATGCTGGGCACAGTTCACGTCTGGCTTGTATGGGATCTCAACGAAGATTTCCTAACTGCAGGAAAACCAGAAAGAGATAGAAGTAGAGAGAGAAGGAGACAGGGCAAATGAGAGCCCAAGACAATTGGGCACGGCCATCTAGAGAACCCCAGCTGAGCAAAAAGGCCAAGGGAGTGGGGCAGATGAGGGGGAGGGCCCCCGGAGTCGGTGGCGGGGGCGGGGTTCCTGGGACTGCAGCACCCACCTGTAGACAAGGGAGTCATCCGCGGAGCTGTTGTACTGGACCTGGTACATGCGGATGCCGGGCACAGGTCTCTGGGCGGGCCAGCGGATGAGCACCGAGTTCGAGGTGAGCTCGGCCGCCACGAGCCGGCGCTCAGCGGCCGATTCGTTGGCACCAGGGCGGCCGGGCGTGGCGATGTCAGAGGAGCCGGGCTCCGTGAGAGGCGGCGGGGCGGCTGGCGGGGGCGCCATCAGAGGCAGGGGCACCACGCACACCTCCACGGGCGCCGTGGCTTCCCCGGCGGCGTTGGAGGCGATGCAGGTGAAGGTGCCGCTGTCCCGTAAGGTGGTGATGGTCACATCCAGTGTCCCATCCCCCCGCACCCGGGTCCGGCTCGAGTTCCCCAGCAACCGCCCGTCGGGTGCCACCCAGTGCACCACGGGCTCGGGGTCCCCCACGGCGCGGCACCGCAGGCTGACCGCCTGGCCCTCCACCACCAGGGCCCGGCCCCCCGCCTGGCGCGTGATCAGCGGGGGCTCACACAGGAACTCCTCCTCGGGGATGGACCAGAAGTAGCGGTCGGTGAGGTGCTCGGGGGTGGCGCACGTCTCCAGGTCGTCCTCCCGCGTCAGCCGCCTCAGCCAGAGCAGCTCGCAGTTACAGTGCAGGGGGTTGCCGCCGAAGCTGACCGTGAGCGGCGTGGGCGGCTTCGGCCCCGAGCCCTGGGACCTCAGGAAGAGCCCATCAGGGGGCAGTTTGTGCAGGCGGTTGGAGGTCATGTCCAGGCGAACCAGTTTGTGCAGCTGCACGAAGGTCCCTTCGGCGATGTGGTCGATGAGGTTGTGGTCCAGCGTGAGGGTGTTCAGGTTCACCATCTGGCCCACAGCCTCCCACGGCAGGGCCTCGAGGTTGTTGTAGGACAGATCCAGGTCCTCCACGGTGGCCAGGAAGGCATCGAAGGCGGCGGACTCCACCCGGCGGATCTGGTTGTTGCCGAGGATCAGGTGGCGGAGGTTGCCCAAGCCGCGGAGCTGGTCGCCACGCACCTCGGCCAGGCGGTTGCTGTCGAGGTGTAGGGCGCGGAGGGCGCGGAGGTCGGCGAAGGCGCCGGCGGCCACCTGGCCGATGGTGTTACGGGACAGGGTGAGGTGCACCAGGCTGGTCATGTTGGCGAAGTCTCTGCGGCGGACGGCCGCGATGAAGTTGTCAGTGAGCCGCAGCTCCACCACGCGCCGGTCGATGGCCGGCGGCACGAAGAGCAGGCCGGTCTTGGCGCACAGCATGGTCAGCGTGGGCGCCACGTTCTGGCAGATGCAGCGGCCGGGGCAGGGCTGACCACGAGACGCCCCGGCCCAGAGCAGCAGCAGAAAGGGCAGGGCAGCAGGCGGCGGCGAGAGGAGCGCCGAGGAGAAGGGGCCGGGAGCCATGGTGCAGGGCGAAGGCGGGAGGAGTGGGGCGTGAGACCTGCAAGGGAAGGAGACGGGTCACGCAGGCGCAGGGCTTGACCACCAGCCTGGCCACGCACCGTGTCCTGCTGGGAGTCTGACCCGGGGCGAACAGTGGCAGGACTGATCATCAGCGGGCATGCATTTCATTGTTAACAGACCATCTTTCCACGCTGGCTGGTAAACCACACTGCCCCACCCCTGAGTGTCCCGATCCCAACTCGGACCCTCCTCTAGGAGGCCCAGGCCTCTCATGACCTCCCAACCAGAGGGGTGACACCTGGCCCAGCCTGGGCCTTCCAGTACCCACTAAATATTTTGAACAATCACGGCTGACTAGGGTTTAAGGTCATGTATTTCAAAGCCATAGTCCCTGGGTTCAAATTCCAGCTGACACTTACTAGCTGTGTGACCTCGGGCAAGTGTCTGAACCTCTCTGAATCTCGGTTTCCTCATCTGTAAAATGGAGATAAAAACAGGCCTTACCTCTGTGAGGATTAAATAGGTTAATGAGCTTAATGTACTTAGAACCGTGCCTGGCACATAAAATAATATTCAATACCTGTTGGTGATTATTATCATCATGATCATCGAGTGCCCAATATGTACCCATCAAGTGCCCAATAATTGTGTGCACTATTATTAAGAGTAAGTGCTCTGAAATCAAACTGACTCAGGTTCAAGTCCTGGCTCCCCCACTTGCTACCTCTGTGACCCCAAACTAATGATTTCCCCTAACCTAGGCCATAATTTCCTGATTTGTAAAATGGGATGATAATCATACCATCTTCAGTGGGTTGTTGCAAGGGTTCCGTAAGCTCATTCAGGGGGGCCACTGAGCACAGGGCCTGCCTCACAGTAAATATTCAATAAATGTTAAGGGTAACCCCCCCTACACACACACACACACACACACACACACACACACACACACACACACACACAGACCCTTGGAAGTGGCAGAGGGAATCTGAAGGTAGGAGGGGCTGAGAAAAACACATGTCTTCCTGCTCAGCCTTGGGAAGTCCTTCTCTGAACCTGGTTTCATCCTGGGCCCTGGTGAGCTCCCAAGCAGCGGGCAGGCTTTCATGCTCACATCAGTGGGCACATACAAGGCCCCACACGTACCCACACTCACACGCACCCTTCACACACTCACGCTATGCCTCTGCTCCAGGCAAAACCTTCCGGCGGGGATTCCCCTGCGGCGCCTGCAGCCCACGACATGTCAGCTCCCATCACAACACGGGGTGGGTGGGGGGTGAAGAGGAAAGGATGGGAAGGGGGCGTCCCTGAAACTGTTTTCACCCCACCCCGCACCCAGTCCCTGCTGGCCCACCTCCTAGGAATCTGCAGTTTGGGGCTGCGGCCTGCTGTGGCCCTAGATCCTTCAGCCTGTGGGGAGGGGGACCAAGGGAGTCAGAGAGAAAGAGGTGAAGAGACAGGGAGACAAGTGGGGGGAGCAGGGGGGGGCAGACTGGCAGAAACACAGAGAGTCAGAGAGAGAGAAAGAGACAAAGTGGCAAAAAGAGAGGGGCGCCTGAGGGGCAGGGCATGTGACTCTTGATCTCAGCGTGGTGAGTTCAAGCCCCACGTTGTGCCAAGAGCTTACATAGATAAATAAATAAGTAAATAAGTAAGTAAATACATAAAAGGAAAGGAAACGAGAAAGAATCTGAAAGCAAGGTACAGAGGCAAGGAGCCAGCCTGATGCCAAGAGAGACTGAAGAACAAACAGAGGAGGAGACACAGAGAAGGGCACTGAGATCAAGAGATGAAGAGGGGAAGAGTGAGCAAAAGAGGCAGGAGGGGATCCGAAGACACTACAGAGAGAGACCCAGACAGAGGCAGAAAGAGATAGAGATGGAGAGCCAGTGCCTGGGGCTGGAGAGAGGAAAAGTGGCAGAGTGAGGGCATCCCACCGTGTCTCTGAGCGCCCCCCAACGAACTGGTCTTGCGCTCCGCCTGGGAAACTGCTCTGTCTCTGATGGAAAACCCTGGCCTGAGAGGCGGAGCTCCTAAGTTTGGAGGCCCAGCTGTGCACCTGCTTGGCTGTGGGGTCTCTAAGGCTCAGAACCCCAGTCTCTGAAGCACAAGTACACGGTTTTGCCTCCCACAGCTTCGGGGGGGGGGGGACTCAAGTTGAAGGAATAATAACAGCAATGGAAATAGCTGTCATTTATTGAGAGGCAGTGCAGCATTGCAAGGAAGAACCCAGACCTGATTGCTGGGGCTCGTACCCCAGCTCCCGGCTGCGCGACTTTAATCAGGTGACTTCCTCTCTTTGTGCCTCAGTGTGCTCATCTGCAAAACGGGGATAATGATAGCACCTACCTCATGGGGTTGTTTTAAGTATTCAGAGGTAATACAGTGTAATGGGTTTAGAATAGTTCCTGACAGAGTAAACCCTGTATAAATATTAGCAGCCATCATCATCATTATGATTATTATGATTATTATTAATATATCATTTTCTCTGGCTCTCTCTCAGCCACCAGCAGGTCAGGTGACCAGGAGATCTTCCCACATGCATGCATGCATGCGCACACACACACACACACACACACACACACACACACACACAACGGTAAACCATGTCCATGCCACTCTCCAAATGCAGGGGGTCGCTTCATGTTGTGAAACTCTCTGTGCCCTTTTCCCATATCATCAGGAGACTTCCCTGTCCCAACCACCTCACCCATCCAGAGAGGGGATGCCTCCAGGCCTGAAACCCCCCACCTACCATCCAAGCCCTGGCTCTACCACAGGCCCTGACCCAAACCTGATGCTCCTGACCTTGTTCCTCCCCCAGCCACGCCCCTTGGACACGGCCATACCCTGCCCTGAAATCCATACCAGGCAGGGCGTCAGGCCTCCAGCTGGCTCAGAACAGGCCCAGTCACTCCACATCTCTCTCCCCAGCCTGAAGGACCCCACTCACCTCTCTGCAGGGAGTCAGGGCCTGGGCAGGTACCTGCAAAGGAACAAAATGACCTTATTAGCATCCTTCGGGCTCCTCTCTGAAGACCTGCCTCAGAGATCATCTGGGCCAAGGAAGTCCCTGATGTGATCACTCTCTCCGTCCTCCTGCTGCAGGCTCTGTATAGTCTCAGACAGACCCAGCGAGTCGTTTCTGGAATCCAGGGAGTCTGGGCCTCAGGACTGTTACCCCTCCGAACCCAGGAGTCCAGGACTTTAACCCTTTGTCCTCTGTGGGCTCTCCAGGACAGAGACCCCAGGCCCCTCCTCCCTCAAGACGCTGGTGTCTTCAATCCCAGACTCTTCCTTCTTCAAACTCCAGAGTCCAGGTCTCGGTTTCTTCCTTTCTCAAGACCCAGGAATCTGGCCTCCCAGCTGCCTTCTCTTTCAGATCCAGGATTCCAGGCTCCCAGCCTCTTCCAGAGTTCACATCCCAGTCCCCCAACTTTGAAGAGCTGAGTGGTACCAAGGGTAGGAAAGAACCAGAGGTCCCCATCCTCGCCATTACACCACTGTCACACCAACACGTGTGGACACGCCAAAACCCACATGGACCCACAATCCAAGTCTCTACATCTGGATTTCCAGGAACACACCAGTATGATGTGTGTCCCCACCCTCCATGGGCTCTTGGCCTGGCATGAGGACACATTTGTGTCCTTGGACCCCCCGGATGGACCCCAGCATACCACAGGTCACACCACACAGGCCCCAATCTCACTGGGCCAAGAGTGAGGTCAGCCTCGTGCCAGGGAGACAGACACGTGCGTGCATATTGCCCTGCACGTACATTTGAATGGATACAATCCCAATCCCCAGAGACCAACATTGACACATAAATGGACTCACAACACAGGCACACACCCTCAAGGTGGATACACCTGCACACAACCACACATGTACAACACTGACTTTCCTTTGCACATTCATACATACTCATGGACACACACAACAGAGAAACCCATGTGCCCCATTGCAGACAACCAGATACTCCTATACATGCTCCTATAACAGATACACACTTGCACGCTAGCCAACACACAGGGGCACACACATATATACTCACTTGCACAAACAGGTGAAACACAGGTGCGTGCTCTTAAATGCCCAAACACACTCCTACACACTCATACAACTTCACATATCCCCCAAGATGCATGGTCACAAAACTGATACATCGCCACACCACCAGATGCACAAATGCACATACTAGCAGATAGACACCTCACACACATACACAGAACTACAAGCAGACACAGATACACAAAACTGAGACACACTCAAACAAGCACACAGGCACAAAAAGATCCACCTTGCACCCACATTCTGAGATGTTCACTCATTACAGACACAGGCTCACACAAGAGCCCTGTGAGGGATTTTACACACTTCCAAAATGCACACAAAATACTGAACCACAGTAGCATAGTCAACAGGCACAGATTCACACACACAGTCATGAGCACACATCCCTCCTAGCCCTGAGGGACCCCCACCCCACCTACTTCCCAGGCCAAAGAAATCCTAACATCCTTCCCTCCCAGCACTTCTCCCCCACCCGCAACCAAGGCACCAGCCAGGGCCTGAGGTCAGAGTTCAGCAGGTAGAGTCTCAAAGGGTTGGGGGGGCTGAGTCCTGGAGCCCGGCTACAAGGCAATCCTCCCACTAGCAGCCCAAAAGTCCCCCGGCCTGGCCATCTGTATGCCGGCAACTCCGGGCCCCATCTGCGGAGATCTGGCGGGTTGGGGGATTGGGGTGGAGTGGTTGGGGAAGGACCGGGTCTGTGCCCCTCCCCTCGGGCCCATCTGTCCATCCCTCGGCCTCTCATCCCTCCATCTGTCCACCTACCGGCCGCCCATCCCCCCCCCTCCCAGGCACCGGGAAGGGGAAGACATGGCCGTCTCCCCCAAGGACCGCTGAGGACCCCCCCAGTTGACACGGACCGAGGGAGCGGCAAACTCCCCTCCCCCAAACCCACACAGGCCTGGACCCACAAGGAACAAGCCCCAGCCCCCGGCTGGGAACCTGACGTGGACGCACAGACACACACCCTCGGAGACACACAACCCGCAGACACACACACACACACACACACACACAACACAAATGGACACCCGAACGGGCACACCCGGCTACACAAACCCTAGGATGGACATCCAACCTGGACACAAACACCCAACGCAGCCAGCCCCGCGCACACCAGCTGGGGGGAGGAGGGGGA
Source organism: Callorhinus ursinus (assembly GCF_003265705.2). Lineage (NCBI taxonomy): Eukaryota > Metazoa > Chordata > Mammalia > Carnivora > Otariidae > Callorhinus > Callorhinus ursinus. The sequence goes on along the minus strand of NW_027397123.1, from coordinate 875,677 downwards.
CCCACACCTGGGCACACAACCCACGCACACACACCTGCACACAGCCCCTCCGATGGGCGCGCGACAGCCCCCCAGACACACAGCCGGAGGGACAAGCCACTCGGGGGGACACACGCGCGCGGCCGGACACAGCACCTCGGCTCGACACCCAGCACACACCCGGATGGCCACACAAGCAGGGCGCCGCACACGCCGGCGCCGGGCACACACAGGGCCGCGCGAGCGCACGCCGGGCCCGCCGCAGCGCCGCGGACACACACTCACACGCTCGCACGCTCGCACCCGCGCTCCCACCGGCGCCCCCGCCCGCCGCCTCCCGGGCCGCTGCGGGCCGTGCTCACCCAGCCCGGGGGGGCCCCGGGCCCGGCCCCGCCGCCGCCGCCTCGCTCCGCGCCATGGTGGGGGGGAGGGCCGGGGGAGGGGGCGCGGTGCCGCGGGGCCGCCTCCCTCCCGCCTCCCGCCCTCCCTCCCGAGCAGCCGCCGAGCTCCGCCCTCCGCGCCGCCCGCCGCCAGAGCCCCGCCGCCGCCACCGCCGCAAGGGGGGAGGGGGCGCCGACCGGAGGGGGCGGGCGGGGCGGCCGCACCGCCCAGACCCCCGCCCCCGGGGCGCGCCGCAGACCCCCCTCCACTGCGGAGCCGCCAGCCCGCCCCCGACCCCTCCCCAGCCCCACCTCCAGCCCCGCTGGCTTCCCCAGAGACCCCCCCCCGACCACGCCCCAACTGGCTTGGGCACTCGGATCTCGCAGCGGAGACCTGGGATCATGTCCCAATACGCAGGGGAACCTCAGACCATGCCTTACCTCCTCTGAGGACCCAAACCATGTTCTACAGCCACTCCGGACCACAAACCATGTCCTACTCTCCTAGGTGACCTCAGACTCTGCCCCATACTCCAGTGGGGACCCCAGACCATATCCCAGCACCCAAGGGGACCCAGAGCACCCCCCACAGGGACCCCCAAATCATACCATAGCATTCAGGTAGACCGCAGAATATGCCCCAGCTTCCAGAGAGGACCCAAACCATACTTCAACATCCAGGGAGATACAAGATCATGTCTTACTTCCTTTGGGGACCCAAACCATGTCCTACTGCTTCTTGGGGACCCCCAGCCATGTCCTTCCACCCTCTAGGACCACAAACCATTCCCTGACCCCCAATAGGGACTCCAGACCATGTCTAATTTCTAGGGGGACCCCAAAATGTCTTATTCCCCCTAACTTTCCTCATTACCCTCATTAGACCCAGACCATCTTCCCCTCTAAGCCCCCCTCTTAGTTTCCAGAACCCCTGATTTGCCCCCAGATTCTTTCCCTGCCTCCTTCCTGTTCCTACTCTTTCTTTTGGACCCTGCAGACCCTCCCCCCTCCCTGTGACTTCCATGGAGCCCAGATTCCTTGCTCCTTCCTTGGTTAGATTCCTTTCTTGCCCAACTCCAACCCAATAGCTGACCCCCAGTCCCTCCCCCAAATCCCACTGAGTATCTCAGGCCACTTTCCACTTCTTTCTGAGATACTCACCACCCCCCCAAACCCAACAAGTCCTCTCCTCCAAATCTGTCTTATTGCAGTCCCCCAGCTCCCTGGCAGCTCAAACCCTTCCCATTTTGGATCCCACTGTATCAAGGTCCTCTGCCAAACCCCTTCCCTAAATTCTTCCTAGTCACATCATCGCTCGAAGCATGCCCGATCCCTACTCCTCCAACACACCAGCTCAGTCCAACCCCTGGTCTTGGCACTCTTTCCCTTTCCTTGTCATTCAGATCTTAATTCAAACATCATCTCTTCAGAGAGGCCCTCTTTCCCCCTCCCCAGTATGCACCTCCACCCCCACCAATTGTCCTGATGTCTGCCAATTACTCTAAAATCCATAAAAAATTAGATGGGTTGATGGATGGGTTGATGGATGAGGATGTGATAAAGCAAGTCCAATAAAATGTTAATGGTAGAATCTAGGTGGTGGGTCTATGGGTGTTCACAGTAAAATTATTTCAACTTTGCTGCATGTTTGAAATTTTTCATAATACATATTGGGAGGTGAGCAGGAGGACTCTCCTAGAAGAGACTAAAGAGGCAACAAAAGGTCCCAGCATTTCTATCACATCATCTCATTTTATTTCCTACCTAGCTCTTACCGTGCTTGTTAATAATCTTGTTTGTCTCTTTGTTTACTTATTTGTTTGTTTATTGTTTGTTATCTAGTCATTGAAATATAAGCCTCCTGAGGGGAAGAGGCATGGGTACCAATTTTCTCCAGTGTCCAGAAGGGTGAATGGCACCCAGTGGGTGCTCAACAAACACGTGTTCTTGAATGCCTCAGGAGAGGGCCTGGGAGCTAGGCCCACTCCAGACTCCCTGCAGGAGCCACACTCAGCAATAAACCTCATGTCCCAGCCTGGGGTCACTAGAAGGGAAGGGGGAAACCCCCAGCGGTAGAAGGACACCCCATAAGGTCAGGGAATGTGAGTTGGCCTGAAAAGAGGACAACAGGTGGAAGTTTCCTCCGGCCTTAATTCCTGCCCCAGACTTTGTAATAGCGACTGGCAACCATTCTCACACTTCCACGATTAGGCCCCGCCCCAAGCCTAGTCACACACACACACACACACACACACACACACACACACACACACACCCCACACACCACCCCCTCTCTCCAAGGCTCTGCCCAAAGCAAAAACCCCAGCACTTTCCGACCTCAGGTTGCGCTCAGGCCTAGGTCCTACCCTCTTAGCCCCAGCACTGCCCCGTGCACCTTAAACTCCACCCCAAAAGCATCTAGTTTTCAGTCCAAGCACGGCCCCTCTTGGCTAGTTTAGATCCTCCATTCTCTGTTTCGCCCTAAATCCCGTTTCTTCCTCTCCAACATAAGCCCTATTTTCCTTGAAGGTTAGCAGGGAGAAGAGCCCCAGGGAAGCCCTAGAGCCTGGATTCAAAAATTAGGGAGCCTGGATCTGTGGAGCCTGGGTGAAGGCTGTTGGGAAGAGAGGAGGTAGCCCCTAGTTTGGGGGGGGGCTTGAAGGAGAGGCCCCAAACCTGGAGCCATGCCCCATTGTGCTGACTCTCCATTGGATAGTGTATTCTGCTCTGGCCTCTCTGATTGGTCCCTCCGCAATCCCTCTAGCCAAACCTCCTCTTCATTGGGCAGTCCCCAGAGCCACCCTCTCTGATTGGTCCTTGCTTTCCAAACTCCCTGCTCCTGATTGGGCAACTCCTCGTACATGCCTCTTTTTGGTTGGATTGTTTGCAATCATGAGCCTGGAGGCTGACAGAAGTCCAACTACGTGGGAAGGACGAGAGGGAGAGGGGAGGGGGAGGAAGAGGAAGGGATGAGTCCCAAAATCCCCAACCAGGGAGAGGGAGTGGCCCTTGACCACCAGATAGCCTTGAGTTAAAGTTCTAATTGTGCAAACCACTAGCTGTGGGGCTTCAGGCAAGCATTTTTGGCTTCTGTGCCTCAGTTTATTCATCTGTAAATTGGGGATAATGATACCATCCTCATGGGGTATTGTTAGGATTACATGAGTTAACACCTGTAAAGTGCTTATAGAAGTACTTGGCACATAGGAAGCCCTCAATCAGAGAGTTTATTATTATTAATTTGATCATGTAAGTGCATGCACCTTGGACAAGTCCTTCTGCCTCTCTGACCTCTGCAGGCCGGCCGTTGCTTGACCTCTTAATTGAACGACCTCTCCTATCCCCAGCCCTCCTCTTCTTTCATCTCTAGCCATCAGAGACTGAGGCTGTGATCACAGGGAGGAGTGGAGATGTGCCTGGCAGAGATGGCCTGGGGAGGACACCAGGACGGGTGTCAGAGAGAAGCTCAAATCCCGCCCCCCCAAATACGGGGGGGGCCGGCGTGTGTGTGCGAGGATTTCTCTATGCAAAGGGCTTGTCCCGATAGAGGACAAGGGGCAAGGGATGGGCAGAGGCAGGTGGTGAGGGGATGGTGTGTTCTGGCCGGGGGCTGGGGAGGGGTTGGAGCTGGGCTTGTGGACCCTCCCCCAGGAATGACAGGGCTGGGGGAGGGACATCCCAGGCCCAAGGTCATTGTGTCACTGTTACCATGGCAACGAACACCTCTCTACAGGGAACCTGAAAAGGGGTAGGGGGGAGGGAGCTCCCAGGTCCCTGGATCTGGGGACGGAGAGAGGAACAGAGACCGGGAGGAGAAGCACAGAGAAAGAAAGAGTGATTTATCTCTGTGAAAACCTGCCCATCTCAAAATTCTCAGAGCCTGGTACACTGTGGGTGCTCAAATAAATGTCCCTCAGAGACAAAGACAGAGAGCCCAAGAGACTCAAAAGCCCAGAGATGCCAGAAGAAAGAAAGAAGAATCGCCTGACTGGGGCGGGTGTAGGATGTCCCTTTCCTGACCTTCAAATTCATACCCCTCAGGGGTCCACTGAGAGCCCTGGATCCTCTCTCACCTTCCCCAGCCTTGGGTCCTCAGGCCTCCCTAACCCCACAAACCACCCACCCCAGCAACTCCCTGAAGCAATTATGTTTGATCCTTCAACAACTTTTCTGCCTTTAAATTCTTCCAGCCTGGGGGCTCACTGAGAAAAGTAGCATTCAGAGCCAGCTAATGCCTGCTAGCTCCTAGAGCTGGGGTGGGAAGTGGGGAGGAGAGGAAACAGGCACTCTGCCTCCTTCACTCTCAGGAACCCAGGTGTCCTTATTCCCCTAGGAGTGCCGCCTCCTGGATTCGGATATTTTCCAATTCCTCCCGGAAACCACCCCCCCCCCCCGCCAACTCCTCCCCAGGAAACCCTACAGGTCCCTCCCTTTCTTTCCGAGAAACAGGTACCTCCCCCCCAACCCCTTTCCTCCTGGGACTCAGCGGGCATCCACTTGGTCTGCCTGCCCTCTGCTGGCCTAAGGCCGGTACTGCAGGGACCCTTGGCTAGCGCTCACAAGGAGAAACAGAAACAGAACTGAGGATCTCTGAGTTCTTGCATTTTAATTTCTGCCGGTTCTCAGACGTTCAGGTTCTAGGGGTCCCAGTTCCCAGTTTCTTCAGGGACTCCAACATCAGGAATCCAGTTCTCCAGCCCAGAGGTCAACGAAAGAAAGACAACTTCTCTTGGAGCCAGGCCTCCGTGAGATCATCAGTGGTGCGGATTTCAAACACCTGGGCAGGGAGAGTTCTCCACATTAAGACCCACTCAGGAACCGAGGAGGTGAACACTCTGACCCCCTCCGCCCCTCAGAACAGGAGCCCAGACCCTCAGCCCATCCTCCTTAGCCCTGGGGAGCCTCAGCTCCAGGCCCAGACCTTTGTGAGTTCTGCAGTCTGCACCAGTCTGTTTTTACTCCCTGCATACATCATCTGCTGTTCAGGCTTGCAGCCTGTAGGAAAAAGAGGAGAAAAGAGCATAACTGGGGGACCCCGGTTATCACTAAGGCCCTAGCAATGTCATGTAGGCCCTGAAGTTTTCAGAGTCCTGAGAGCTGTTCTAAGGTGGTCTCTTGCTGCTATACCCAGAGTTTTGGGGCTTGTTTGGGGGGGGGGCTTGTTATTCTGAGGGTCCCTGGAGATGGTTTCGAGGCCACACAGGAGTTTCTAAGTAAAAGGGAGAGGTTAACTGGCTTATACACCTTGGGACTCAGGAGGATGGGTGGGCCCTTAAGGAATCTGAGTCCCCACCTCCACCCTACTGCCCTCCCAGCACCCACCCACCACACGTGCCACGCGCTCACACCAGTCACACATACCTGCACCCACGGACATGCTCCTGCACACCCCACGCACAGAATCTAAGACCCTCTTGTGATGGACAGGGAGAGCCGTGCCTTACCCACGGGGCTGGAGAAGATGAAGCACAAAGGGTAGGACACTCGGCCGTCCTCATGCACGTACTTGTAGCTGTAAACCACGAACCTACACCAGCGAAAGGGAATGCAAATTCAGTACTTCCACCTGGAGCCCAATGCCCATTACCTGAGTCCACAATCTCAAAATCTTGCCTGAGTCTGAAAAGCTAGGCTTAACAAATGAGACCCCAGGATACTGGCCTCAAACACAAAAGGATGAAAAATAATCATGGTAGGTGCTTGTTTGATTCACAATGACCCTCTAACGTAAGTGCTCTTATTATGCCCATACTACAGATGGGAAAACCGAGGTCCTGTGGTTTTCTTAACGAGGTTCTCTTGGATACAGGAAAGATTTGAGCCCAGGGAATTCAGTGCCAGAGTGTAAGGCCTCAAGTACCATGTGGTACCGTCCAGAGCTCTAGACCTCTGGCCTGAGACCAGGGCGGGCTCCATCATTTGCCAAGCGCAGTGCAAAATGGAAATGTGGGGCCTGCTGTTCAAAAGGCAGGAGAAAAGCTATTCCCTTCCCTCCACAGTCTCTCTCCCGACTGGTCATAGTCTTTTAAAATTCGTTACTTCAAGTCAGGCTCTCTTGGGCATGGGGACACTAGCAGGGGAAGTACAGATGCTCGCAGAAAGACCCTTGAAATTGCCATGCGGGGGGGGGGAGGAGGTGTGCCAACCCTGACCCTGATTCTGACCCTCCCCCCATCTGCACTCAGGCCCCCTGCGAGGGACAGAGGACAACAGCACTCACTGGGTAGGGCAGTGACCAGGGGAGAACCTGTCCAGGGCCGAAGGAGGGAACACGTGTGAGCCGAAGAAGGCTCCAAGCCCCCACACATGCTCCACTGTCCCATCAGACTTTACACAAAACACAAATTCAAAGATAAAACCATAAAAAATTTCCAGATGGCAGGCAGCCTCAGAGCACTAAGCCCCGTCTGTGTTTGAATCTCCCTTCTGTGCATGGGGCCCAGTGCAACCGCACATGTCAGACACCTGGGGAGCTGGTCCTGGCTGAGATCGAGAGCCTGAGATGTAGGGTCAAAATGCTGGGGCACCCCAAATTCACCCTAGTGGAGATGAAAAATCTAAACAGACTAGATTTCATAGGAGTTTGACGTCAAAGAGCTCCTCCGTACAAAAAGCACCAGACTCAGGGCGCCTGGGTGGCTCAGTCATCGGGCGCCTGCCTTCGGCTCAGGTCATGATCCTGGGGTCCTGGGATCGAGCCCCGCATCGGGCTCCCTGTTCGGCGGGAGGCCTGCTTCTCCCTCTCCCACTCCCCCTGCTTGTGTTCCTGCTCTCACCATCTCTCTCTGTCAATAAATAAATAAAATCTTTAAAAAAAATAAGATAAACTTCAATATAATCGCAAAATTTAAAAAAAAAAAAAAAAAAAAACGCACAAAATTAGGGGGCACCCAACAGGATTCCCCCCCCCATCATTAAAGGTCAAACGACTCCTCTGCTTCCCAAAGTATTCTCAGGCACTGAAAAAGAAAAATTTCATTTTTTGTTTAATGAAGTAAGTGCAATCATGAGACCAAAACCTGACAAAGTTTGTACAGAAAAAAAAAAAAAGAGCAAGCTCTAATATCACATATGACTATCAGTGTAAAATTCTGCAATAAAATATTAGTATACAAACAAAAAGTCCTAGGGTGTGAATTCGTGGCCTCAAACCCAGATCAGAGCCTGTGATTAAGACTAGAATCCAAGGGGTCCCCCAGTCTGTTCCTTCATCATCACCCCCTCTCCCCGGCTTGACCCTCCCCTCCCTACCCCTAGGATACCTGGGCTGTCTCTCTGGCAACTCTGTTTTTAGTTCGTCTGGAGAAATGTTCTGGGGGGGAAGAAAAAGAAAAGACTGTCAAAGTCAGCATGAACTATGTGCCAAAGCACTGGTCTAAGAAACACACATAGATCAACTCATCCACTTCTCCCACAATTCTGTGCGGTAGCTTCTCTTCTTATCCCCACTTTACAGGTGAGCAAACTGAGGCCCAGGGCTGTGAAGACGCTGGTCCAAGGTTGCGGATAGCGAGCGGCAAGATTTAGATTTGAATCTGGGTTCAAATCGTAACCATTTTGCTACGCTGCCTTTCAAAGGACTTGAGAGAGCCCAGCTCCTAGCCAGTCCCCCTCCCCTGTCAAACAGCCCCAGCCTCAGCCTCCATGGGCCACCCCCCAAATCCTTACCATAACACAAGAAGTAAGCCTTATTATCATCCCCGTGTGGCTGATAAAGACAGTGAGGCAAAAAAGAGGGATATCTACCCTTTTATAAAGGATTTCCCCTGGCTTTTTGTTGACTCGTCTGGAAACTTTCATTTAAGTGCCAATAAAATATCATCACCACCATCATTTTATTGAGCATATTCTATGTGCCAGGCCCACTTCTAAGCTCATGACAAGGATTAAAGCACTGAATCCATAGACCCTATGAGGTAGGTACAGGTATCCCCATTTCACAGATGGGGAAACAGAGACCCATACAGGTGAAGTTTCTTGCCTCGAGTCACAGCTGAGCTGGGATTTGACCTCCAGGCCTTTCTGGCCCCCAAATTCAGGCTCTTAGCATCAGTTCCAGCCCCCTGGTTCTCCCAGTCCCACCCTGCCCTTTTTGGGGGTCCCATCCATCCCAGACTCTCACCTGAAATTCTTCCTCGAGCACCACCATCTGCCGGTCTTTGTCCACCTTCACTGGGGAGGAATGGCACACAGGGGTTAGCTGCCCCTTCCACCCAGTGGCAGCACTAGCCCAGACTTCCTTGTTTGTCCTCACCCCCTCTGCCATCCTTCCAAGGGAGGAGATGACACTCACTTATTATGGCTGCATTGTCCGTCTCTTTTCTGAAGCGAAATTTTCTCAGCTTTTCCTTTAGCTCAGGGTCCACCTCGCACACCACCAGGGAGTCGGACTGCCAGAGGAGCCCAGAAAGAGCTGAGCGGGCCTGGTCTCAGCCCCCCACCCCCTTCCCCAAACCTCAGTTTCTCCATCTACTCATGAAGAGGTGGGTCGGACGGCTCATAGGACGCCTCTGGGTACTTTAGGGAAAGGGCGCTTTCCTCAGGCAGGTGCTACCCCTTACCAGTGCACACATTTGGGGTGTAGGGCAGAAGCTGGGCTCCAGCCCTCTAGGCAGGTGCCCTTGGGGAGCACTTGAGGAGACACGGGGATCTGCTTGCCTGGGGCTAAACCCGGAACCAGCCTCTCTCTTCCCCACAGCCAGGCCCTTTGCCGCAGTGGGGTAGCCCTCCCAGCCCCTGACTAGCCCACAGGCTGACCTTCACCCAGGCACTCTCCCAGCCCCAGCCCCAGCCCCCAGCCCTTCCCATACACCCCCCAACCCCCTGACCATGACTTTTCTGTCCACAGGCCTCTTCTTTTCTCAGTTCCGCTATCTTCTAGAGGTGGGGACCAGGGCTGCAGGGGGCGGGGTGTGGGGCAGGGGAAAGGTTTCATCCAACACCACATCCTGTTTATGCCCATGCTGGGACAACTGTCTCAGAGGGCTCCTCCCCTTCCTTCCTTCCCCTCATCTGCCAGGACCTCCCAGGCTTTGCAATCACCCAGACCGGGGTTCAAATGCTGCCTTGCTGTGTGACCCTAGCTAAGTAACTTCACCCCTCTGATTCAGGATTCTTGTGAGGATAAAATAGCTTCACATACCTCCTGGCATGGTGGACATGCTCAATACACAGTAGATAACAATGAGCTCTTTAGTTCCTCCCCTCCTCCAGGAAGCTCTCCTGGATTGTCCGCCTTCTGGAATATTTTGATTCCAGAGTAGAAAAGGGGAGCTTAGGGATGTTGGCTAGCCAAACTGCCACCCACTGCGTTGATGGGGAAATGGAGACTCCACAGCACCCAGGTAATGCTGAATTTTTTTCCTGCAGTTATTCAACTTCAGGGGCCTAATAATGGGCCCTACAACAACGGTGTCCAATTCTGTCAGACCGGTACCCCCTTTTTTATTAGGTGCGTTTTGTGTTGCCCCCTATCCCACTGTGAAATGAAATTCCTAGATAACGTAACCTACTTATACACAAACTCCCCTCCCCCCAAATCAATACAATGTCCTGTCATATAAAGGAGAAATAAAAGGGAAGTAATTTATGGGAAAACTCCATGTATTTCAGTGAGAAAATATAAGCCAACAAAAGAGACTCTTCACAGGTCCCAGGTCCCCATTGGCTGGCCCGCCATGCTGGCTCCAGCTGTAGCCTTCCAGAACGCCCTCCACAGGCACTGGATCCCACCCTGTCCCCCTCTACTGACGGGTGTCACTGGAGCTATTCTCCTTCTCCCTGCATCATCAATGTTCCCATCCCTACTAAGATCTTTCCTCTTGGCCTACACGTGGGGTTGTCTTCCTTCTTAAAAACGAAGAACCCTATCTTCCGTCCAGCACTGCCCATTCATTTCCTTCCCTTTTCAGCAAAACTTCTCAAAAGAATCATCTACACTTGCGGCCTCCAATGTCTCCTCCTGCCTTTCTCTTCAGCTCTCTCCCAGCAGATTGTTACTCCTGTCCCCATCCCCTGAAGTACCCTTGTCGGGGCCACCAATGACCACTATGGTGTTGGACCTAATGGTCAATTATCAGTCTTCCTCTGTCATCCCCTGTCAGCTGCATGTGACACCATCCATCCCTCTCTGTGCCCTGAAGAAACACTTTCCTCCCTTGGCTTTCAGGACAACACCCTGGCCTGGTTTTCCTCCGAGTGTTCTAGCTGCTGCTTCTTGGCTTCTCTTGCTGATTCCTCCTTTTAACTGTGGGGTGTCCCGGGGCTCAATCCTTCGTCTCTTTTTCACCTACCATCCTCTTTTGATTTCATCCAGTTTCTTGGCTTTCAAAGGGGATGCCCTATTTATTTCTCCAGCCTGGGTTTCTCCATGCACTCTACACTCCTACATCCAGCTGCCCAGCTGACATCTCCACCTGGATGACTGTCATCCTTAACCGGTCTCATTCCTCTCATCGTACACTAGAACTTGTCAGTTCTGAACTTCATTTTGAAATGTAACCAGACGGGCGCCTGGGTGGCTCAGTCGTTAAGCGTCTGCCTTCCGCTCAGGTCATGATCCCAGGGTCCTGGGATCGAGCCCCGTGTCGGGCTCCCTGCTCGGCAGGAAGCCTGCTTCTCCCTCTCCCACTCCCCCTGCTTGTGTTCCCTCTCTCGCTGTGTCTCTCTCTGTCAAGTAAATAAAATCTTAAAAAAAAAAAAAAAAGAAAGAAAGAAATGTAACCAGAACCTGCCCAACTCCCCCCTCCACGGCCCATACCCTGGTCCCATCCACCTGCATCACCTGCCTGAACTCTTGCGGCAAACTCCTCACTGTTCCCCTGCTCCCCCTCCCATACTCTATTCTTCACAGGAATGCCAGAGGGATCCTAATAAAACCCAAGGCAGATGACATACTTCCTCTCTCAAAACCCTCCTACAGCTTCCATGTTATTTGAATAAAAGCTAGAGTCCTTACGGTGGCCTTTATCTGGTGGTCTTTCCCCCTCCTCCATTACCACTTGGACCTTGTCTTCTCCTACCCTCCTCTTTGCTCACTCCATTTCAGCCATGTTATCCTCGTTGTGGTTCTGTGAATAATCCTGCCACTGGGCCTTTGCACTTGCTGTTCCCTCTTTTTGGAACCCTCTTTCCCTTATGATTTACCCCTTCATTTCTTCAGATTTCTGCTCAAATCTCACCTGATCCAAGACACCTTCCCTCCCCAAAATAGTGCTGACCTCATCACTCCATTCCCTCAGCTTGCTTTATTTTTCCCTGTAGCACTTATCACCAAGTCACCTTGTATTTATTTATTTATCATGTCCCCTCAACCAGAATGTAAGCTTCAAGCATGAATGTAAGCTTTGTTCCATTGTTTAATTTCTAGAACCTTGAACACCACCTGACACATATTATGTTAGGTACTTGAATATCGTTGAGTGAATAAATGAACTGTTAACTATGGAACTACTATATATGCTGTGAAGGTTTTTACTTAAATGTAGGGGGTAATGGATGGGGTTTGTGATATCCTTCCAGGCTAGATCACTAACACCCACAGCTTCATTACCATCTTTGATGATCGTCAAATCTTGGTTTCCAGTCCCAATTTCTCTCTTAAGCTCCAGACCCGGTGCTGTGCCACCACCCAGCCCCCTACTGCTGGTGGCCCACACTGGACTCAGCATCTTGCAAACCTGCTTCTCCTCTGGGTCTCCTTCTCAGGGAGGCACCACCAACCCCTAACCCCCCAGGGCAGGGGCCTTGTCTAAGATTTCACCCTCTCACCCTGCTCTGCGGCCAGCCAGTCCCAAGGCAGGTTCACTCAGCCTCCTGGGCGTCTCTCCCGACCCACACCGCCTCCCTTTCCCACAGTCCGGTCCGGGTGCAAACGCCCCTGTCCCACCCCAACTGCCTCCCTGTACTGAAAGCCCCCAGTTTTATTCCTTCCAATCCACGCTCCATATGAAAGCCAGAGCCATCTTTCCACACGCCCAACTCACCATGACTCTCCCTGGCTTGAAGCCCCTTCCATGGCTCCCTAGTGTCCTCAAAAACAAGCCCAAACTCCCTCAAGTGAGCAAACATCTGGCCACAGCTCATTTCCCACCACTCCTTGCCTGGAACTCTACACTCCGTCCACCCCGACCGCATTTTCTTTGAGTTCCTCTAACACGCCATGTCTCTGTCACCTTCTGGGTAAGGGCCCCCGCTCCGCTTAGTCACCAGATCCAGGGAAGTTTATGGAATGAACAGATTACAATACTCAAAGCAACAACTCCCATTTGTTGACGGCCTCCATTGTGCCAAGAGCTTTCTACGCATCGTCTCTTTCAATCCTATTCCCACTTGGGAGAGGGCTGCGGTGGTAGAGCTGTGACTCCAGGAGCCTGAGCGCCAAACCGTAACCCGGCCGGTCGGGCCCACCTGGCCCCAGGCCTTAGGCGGGCGGTGCAAGAGGGGCGGGGAGGCCGGCCTTGAACACCAGATTCAGGAATTGTGACCTAGCTCACGGCCACTGAGGTAGACGCGCGCGAGACTGCCCCCTGCGGGCCGGGAGGCCCAATCCCTGGCTCCGCCGCGCCCGTTGCCCACGGCAACGCCGCGCGCGCCCCGCCCCCGCCCCCGCCCCGCCCGCCAGCCCCGAGGCCCCAGCGGGGCCGACTGCCCGTCAGCCCCGCGGCCAACCAATCCCACCGCGCAGGGGGCGGGCCTCTGGGGCCTCGCTCAACCTCCAGCGCTCCCCTCTCCGCCAGGACCCCGCCTTTCTCCGCGCACACCTCCCGCCCTTCGGACTGCCCTCGCCGCCCGTTGGCGGGCGCGCCGTTCGTCACCGCGGCGTGAGCTAATGCCGGCGCGCGGCGGCCCCGGCGGGGCGGGGCCAGGGGCGGTGACGCACGGCGCGGTGACGCAGCGCGACGGCGGCGGCGGCGGCGGCGGCGGTGGTCGGTGCGGGAGGAGGGAGGGCAGCTCGCGGGCCGGAGAGGGGGCGACGGCGGCGGCGGGGGCCTGAGGAGGCCCGAGCGGCGGCGGCGGCGGCGGAGGCCGAGGCGGTGAGTCGCGGGCAGACCCGGGCGGCGGCGGGGCGGCGGCGGGTCGGGGCGCGCGGGGCTCGCCTCAGGGCGCCCCAGGCCGCGCGGGCGGCCCCGCCCCCTCAGGGACCCCGAGCAGCGGGCGGCGGCGAGCGCGGGCCTCGGGGGTCCCGGCCCTCGAGACAATCCCCCACCCCCGACCCCCGAGCCGCCCGCCCAGGCCGCCTGGGAAGCTTTCCTCCGAAACCCTCCTCACACCCTGGGGACCGCGAGGGGCCGGGCCGGGGACCTTCCCCGTGTGACCCCCCCCCGCAGGTCTGCCTCAGACACCTCCCTGGAGGGCGTTCCCACAGCCCCGCCAAACCCGCCCTAGAGCCCCCCTGAAAACCCGCACCGCTCCTCCGGCCCGAAATCTTTCCGAGACCCCCCCCCCTTACGTCCCCACCGTCTTGTCCAGACGCCGGCTTAGGTCTCGGAAATCTTCCTCAGCGAACCCCTTCTCTGGCCCCAGATCCCCCATCCTCCTCCGTCCAGAAATATTCCCCGGAGGCCACTCCTCATCTATTCCAACAATGTGTGTCATATCTCCTCCTGGAGCCTCCCTCATAAGCCCTAAAAATCTCCTGCAGTCTCCCTGAGATCCCCTCCAGACCCCGCACATTCCGGAAATCTTCCCCAGAGGCCTATTTCACATATCCCCACAATCTCCCCAGGTCTTCCCTCTCACGGGTCCCCAAAATTTTCCCTCCTACCTACCCCCCCCCCCTCCCCCAAAACCCCCCGGAGACGTTTCACTCACGGCCCCCAAATCTCGGAGCCCCCTCCCCGCCACCATGTCCTTTGGAATGTCCCTGGTAATACCCTGGAAGTCTTCCTCAGAGACTCTCTGAAGTGTCCTCACATCCCCAAAATTCACCTAGAGGGACCACCCACCCCCCACGCACCAGCCATCTCCCATACACACTCCCCCTTCACAACAAAGTCATCCCTTAAGACTCTTCCACAGATCCCAAAGATTTCAGGTCCCCCAAGTCTCACCAGCCTGAAATGCCCTAGAGATCACCCTCACATACCCCAAAAGTCTTCCTCCAAGACCACGCTCACTTATCCCAGACATTCCTCCAGAGATTCGCTAAAATCCCTGGAGAACTCTTACCCCATATTCCAGAAGGCTTTTCCACAGCCCCTGTTACATACCCCAACTCTTTCCCGGTAACCTACACCACATGTTCCACAGATTTCTTCGGGATTCCAAAAAGGTCCCTTGTAGTCTCTGATATTCTCTAGAGTCCTCTTTAGATGACCCTTGAAAATCCCCCTTTCTAGACTGACGTTCAGTTGAAGTTTCAAAACCCTTTAAACCGTAAGACTCTCTTCATGACCTCTGTGAGATGCAGTTTTTCCAAGACCTCCTCACATCTTCTCAGAGACCTCGGCAACCCCTCAAGCCCTCCTGGGATAAGCCCTTGAAATCTCTCCCAGGACCCTTCCGACACCCCCAAGAACCCACTGAATCACTGCTCAGAGACCTCCTGCCTTACGAAGATACTTTTCCTCGAGGTTTCCCTCCCTGAACTCTTCTTCACAGGTGCCCTCAGGCCCTCTAGAACCTCCTCCCCATTCAGTCTTCCCTCAAAATAACAGCTCCTGCTCTTAGAAAGTCCCAGAATTCTTTCTGAAAAACCTTCTACTCTGGCATTCCCATATTCCACTCAGAAGACCCACCTTTCCCATACTATACCCTTTCGAACACTTTACTCAGAGGTTTCTCCTCATCTGAGCTCTCTTAGGGGTTCCTGAAAAGACCTCTGCCATCATGCTCCAGTACATCCAAGATCTCTCTCAGGAGACCACACCTCCCCCAGACACCCTTTAGAGAATTTTCTTCAAAATTGCTCTACATCAACAACCTAACTCCCAGCACTTTCTGAGACTTCTTTGGAACATTCCCTCATTTCCACCTGTGACATCCTCATCCATTCAGGACCCTATCAGATTTACCCCTTTTGGGATCCCTATTTATACCCTCTCACCACCTCCATTCTCTTTCCTTTGAAATCAACTTAGAGATCCTTCTCAGATCTGGACCTCCTTCCCCCCCATTGTCCCTTCAGAGGCCCCCAGCATCTTCCAGGCTCCCCTCATCCCCGAGAGCCTCCACTGTCTCCTTTTAATAAAAAAATCCTCAAGAGACAGCCTCACCTCTTGAAATCTCAACCCTCAGAGACTTCTCAGGCCATTTTTCTTAGGTTTCATCCTCATAGACTCCTCCTCCCTTCGGAGGTTGAGAGACCCTTAACACCCTCCTTAGAGACTTCTTGAGGACTCCCCCCATTTTCTTTCCAGCAGCCTTCTCTTTCCTTTTCCCTTTTGAGGGTCTCCTCACTAAAGAATCCCTTCCCCTGTAGCAGTGGTTCTCAAAGCATGGTCCTTGGACCAGCATCAACATCACCTGGGAACGGGTTAGAAATGCAGATTTTGGGGTCAAGCCCAGACCTACTGAACCAGAAAACCTGAGAGTAGGACCCAGCAGTCTGTTTTTAGGGACCCTCCTGGTGACTCTGATGTATGCTTGAATTTGAGAACCATTGCCCCCTGAGAGGATTTCCCTTTTGCCACAGAAAGCCCACTGAAAGATGCTTCAGGGTATGCCTCTGCACTCCTGCCCACCCCCATTTTCCTGAGAGTCCCTTTTGTGAAATATCCACCCTCCAGAAAGTCTCCTCGCCCTCCTTGAAAGGATTTTGGCTTCTCTCAGAGGTCACCCCACTCTGTGAGCAATTACTTCATATTCTACCTTTGAATGATTTCTTCTCAGGTCTTCCTCAGCACTTTTACCTTCTGGCTGCCCCTCCACACCATACCCTAGCCTTTGGTGCATCTGCTTCAAATTGCTATCTCCTTGAACACCTATGTCCATCTCTAATCTTCATCTGTTCCTCTCCACATAGGCACCCTCCCTTTAGGGCACCTTCAGGTCTTTTCGTTCTCTGTGTCTTACTGTCCAGAGTCCTCCTTTTTACTTCTTAGGGCACCACTCACCTTCTTCCTGTAGTTTTTCATGTACTTGTCCACTCACCCTCACTGGACTAGCAAGTTTGGAAAGTACTGGGATGTGTCTTATTTGTCTCTGAATCCCACAGTGGGAATCAGAGAATGGGCAGCTCTTCCTTCGCATTTGGCCAGAAATCTCTAAGTTTTTCAGATCTCACTCCCCGTTCAGGTTCTATACACCTTCCCCACCCCCTCCTGTCTTCTCTCTCTACCCAACCCCCATTGCCTCTCCTCCTAGAAGAGGCTGTCTTGCCCCTCCCACTGCTATTTGAGGGACTTTTTTTTGTGTTCACTCCTGATTCTGAGCTGCCTTAGGTCCTATTCTTGGTGACCTGCCTTACCCCATCCTGGTTGGCTTCGCAGCCTTTATAAGTCTGGGGCCTCCACAGGGCTCTCAGCTTTCTCTGAGGGATTCTGTTTCTGTCTAGGATCGAGAAGAGGAAACAGAGATCACAGGATAAACACTGGAGCCTGCCTTCAGTGAGCTCACAGTACATTAGAGGGGTTGGGCAGGTACATGGGGCAGAACATGAGGTACAGATTATATGCTTTGGAAATTTGGCAGTGAAAGAAGGAGCCCTTTATCTGGAAAGACTTAAAGGAAAAGGTGGTATTGGGCTCGGTGATGTTCCACAGGAGTTGGGACAGTGGTGAGTAGCCTTCCAGGCAGAGTTAACAGCTTTGCAGTGGGTCAAAGACAAGGCCTCCTCATCTCCCATCCATGGCATCTCTTCTCTTCTCTTAAAGGACAGAGATGAAAGAAAACAGATCTCTTCCATCTGTATTGTATTTGCCAGCTGCACTTTTGTGACCCGTAGAGTGATAATATTAATGACTACTGTTTATTGAGTAGTTATTATTTGCCAGTCACAGTTTAAACGCTTCACATGTATTCTCACCTCATGTTCCTCATAGGAACCCTATGAGGTAGGTAAGCTACAATTAATATCACTTTACAAATGATGAAATTGAAGACAAGTGGCACAAACGGAAGGCCTCTGGACCCTGTCCATCCCAAGATGATAGTCCCGTGAGTCATAGAGTGGATTTTCTGTGCAGATAGGGTTGGGTGCAGTGAGGCATAGTAGCATAGTGGTTAAGTATGCAGACTCTGGGGCCAGACAGGATTTGCATCCCACATTGTCACTTACCAGTTTTGTCACCTAGGACAATTACTTAAATTCTCTGGTTCTTAGTTTCCACATCTAAAAGATGAAAGTAGTAATGATATTCTATCTTATAATTGCAATGATTGAATTAGTTAATATATATAAAGTACCTAGAACAATGCTCTGCGTATAAGTGTTCAGTGTTATCAAAAATAAATGGTAAGTAAGTAAATAAATAAATAAATGGCTCATGTCAGCCAGGACTCCAAAAACATAAAAGAACCTTAGTCCTTAGTTCAGACTGGTTTAATCAAAAAAGAGAATTAATTGGTTCATGTTACTAAAAAGTCCAGGGCTGGGTTGGCTTCAGACCTAGCTTCATCCAGGAATTCAGACAATCTTCTCAGTAATCTCTGCCCATTTCTCCAAGGAGTTAGCTTCATCCTCAACAGATTTCTACTTTGTGGTGACTGAGATGGCCTTCAGCAACCCCAGGCTTAGATCCTACCTCCTTAATAGCCTTAGTGGAAAGAGAACTCTTGCCCAAGAGCCCCAGTTTGAAAACAGTTTCTTTCCTGAATAAGTGTGAAATAACAGAAGATCCTTAGGAATATGTTTGGGGTTCTATACCCTGGAATTCTCTCTTGCTTGCTGAGGTTGCTGTGAGTCCATCTCATGACCTTTCTGAGTACTGGTGGCAGTCCCCCTCCTCCCTTGTTCTCCAGCCCCAGTCATTCTCCACTCTGTGATGGTTTGGATCCGGAGAGAGTTTATGGTTAGCCTGACCCAACCAGACTTTCCTTTGGGATCTCACGGATAGAGACAGGGAAGAGATGACTGCCCGGGTTTGGTGGTAGCCTCGGTAGGATAGGGGAATCCAGGAGTAGTGGTGTTCAATCCTGTACCTCAGCTTTGGGTTTTCCGGACTGTGAACTTTGTGAGAGGGTTAGGTAAATTACCTTGAGTAGGGTTTTGTTTTGTTTGTGTTAGTGTAAATTTGTTGAATAGAGTCTGATTGAGGGCACGTTACAGAACAACAGTGTATACAGTGTATAAATCTCAACTCCAACAGTTAAACAATTTATGGAGGCACTTTTATAGGTACAGGACATATAGCAGTGAATGAAACAGTCAAGGTTTTGGTACTCGTGGTGCTTACATTCTGATGGGGGAGTGGAGAAGATACATAAACAAAAGAAATCAGTGATATGTGCTGTGAAGGAATTAAAATACTGTGAAGGGCGCCTGGGTGGCTCAGTCGTTAAGCATCTGCCTTCGGCACAGGTCATGATCCCAGGGTCCTGGGATCGAGTCCCACATCAGGCTCCCTGCTCGGCGGGAAGCCTGCTTCTCCCTCTCCCACTCCCCCTGCTTGTGTTTCATCTGGACTAATGTAATGCCTCCTAATCTACCTCCTGCTTCCAGTCTTACCCCTGTTTTCCTTGCAAAAATCAGTGAACATTCTTTAAAAAAAAAAAAAAAAATTCAGATCATGTCACTGTCTTGCTTTAAAAACCCTCTAATAGCTTACCCTTCTTTTCCTTGCAAAAATCAGTGAACATTCTCCCTTACACAGGTAGTTAAGTGGTAGGATTCTGTTTCCAGCCCAGACAATGTGGTCTCAGAGCCACCTGAGTTTTACGAAAGAAAAAGGAGGGCATGTTTAGCTGATGTTAAGAAAGAATTACTGGGGGCGCCTGGGTGGCTCAGATGGTTAAGCATCTGCCTTCGGCTCAGGTCATGATCCCAGGGTCCTGGGATCGAGTCCCGCATCAGGCTCCCTGCTCCTTGGGAGCCTGCTTCTCCCTCTGCCTCTCTCTCTCTCTGTCTCTCATGAATAAATAAATAAAATCTTTAAAAAAAAATTAAAAAAAAAGAATTACTGGGGCGCCTGGGTGGCTCTTGCTGTGACTCTGTTAAATAAATAAATAAAATCTTTAAAAAATAATAAATAGAGTGAAAAAGAGGGTGGCTGTGGCCACTGTATTTGGGGTGGTTAGAATTGGCCTCTGAGGAGGTGACAGTTGAGCCTGAAAACCTGAAAGATGAGAAGACACCAGTTGTGGGATGATCTTGGAGTGGGGCATTCCAGTCTAAGCATTGTTTGATGTGGAGAAAGGACTGCTGCAAGGGTGGGGGGTATTTCTCACAGATACAGTGAGGGTGTGCTTGCTGTGTGTCAGGTGCAATGCTAGGAACTGAAAATGTAGCAGTGAATAATACAGCCACAGTCTTTCCTTCCCTCATGGATCTTACAGTCTAGGCATTTCTGGAAGAGCTGCAGCCTTCAAAGAAATACCTTTCAATGATATCAGACCAAAAACTCCTTCTTGGGGAGATGAGGAAGACTGGGACACATATGAACCCAGATCTGATTGATGAGAGGGAACCAGCCATGTGGTGATCTGGGGAAGAACATTTCAGGTAGAGGGGTCAACAGCGACAAAAGCCCTGAGTTGGGCTCAAGGAACAACAAGGAAACCAGTGTGAGGGAGAGGGGGCAGAGGATTGGAGAGGCTAGATCATGTAGGGCCTTGTGGGCCATGGTAAGGAGTTTTACATTTTCATTTAAGAGACTTGGGAAGCTATTAGAGGGTTTTTAAAGCAAGACAGTGACATGATCTGAATTTTTTTTTTTTTTTGAAAGAATGTTCACTGATTTTTGCAAGGAAAACGGGTAAGACTGGAAGCAGGAGGTAGATTAGGAGGCATTACATTAGTCCAGATGAAAAAAGATGGTAACTTAAATATGGTGGTGGCAGTAAAAAATCAGAGAAGTAGATGTATTTGGGGTATAGAGAAAACAGGACTTAATGATGGGATTAGAGAAAGAGAGGAATCCAGGATGATAATAGCTAACAACTCTATGAGAGTATGTACTATTATTAAACCCATTTTACAGATGAGAAAACAGGCACAGCAAGGTGAAATCTCTTGCCCAAAGTTACACAGGTAGTAAGTGGTAGGATTCTGTTTCCAGCCCAGACAGTGTGGTCCCAGAGCCACTTGAGTTTTAGGAAAGAAAAAGGAGGGCATGTTTAGCTGACGTTAAGAAAAAAAAGAATTACTGGGGCACCTGGGTGGCTCAATCAGTTAAGCGTCTGCCTTTGGCTCAGGTCGTGATCTCAGGATCCTGGGACTGAGCCCCACATCAGGCTCCCTGCTCGGCGAGAACCCTGCTTCTCCCTCTCCCTCTCTGCCTGCTTGTGCTCTCTCTCTTTCTGTCAAGTAAATAAATAAAAAATAAAGAAAGAAAGAAAAGAAAAAAAGAATTATCAAGACCAGAGGAATAGATCTTATGGAAGAGAAAGGAGTCCAAGATGACTTTAAGAAATTCTGAGTTGTCCACAGAAAGGTGATAGTTGAATCTGTGGGAGTTGATTATCAAGTGATAGGATACAAGTATAGAGAAAGGAAAGAGCTAAAGATACTGTTTTATTGGGGAAGGGTCAACACATTTAAGGGTGGGATGAGTGAAAGAGAGCAATACATGGGGGCAAGGGGGAAGGGGTACCAGCTTCCTCTCTACTCCAGGGTTTCCCACAGCTTCCCAGGGGGCGCTTATCTTCCAGGAGGCCCTGCCTGGCTTCTCCCCTCCTCTCCCTCTGTTCCTCAGAACTATTCATACAAAAGCCTCATTCTTGGCTGAGGCAATAGTGTGCATATTTTGTGTACATATTTCAGGAGTTTCTGAAAATAATGGTTGGTCTTTACAAAAGAGAAGTTGAGCTCCCTTAGCATCTGACATTCTCCTGTTCTTCTCCAGTCGGGATAGTGAGTTAACGTTAGGTAACTAGCCTGTTACCTTGTTCATGAAGTTTGAATTCCTGAAAGGCCTAGGTGGGTGCTATAGAAGGGCTAGGAATGGGTAAGTAGGCTAATAGGACCCCCCTTATTTAGAGATGTTGTTATTAAAGGGTGTACCTTTTGCCCAACTTTTCTAGGTGGAAGGGAACTTATAGGAGGCTGTAATATTCTTAGGAATAAGCAAGAGCCAGACTATCTGGCCTTGAAAGTCTGAGCTGTGTGTAGTCTTAGGCAAGTGACTTAACCTTTTCTGTGTCTCAGTTTCTCCATTTGTAAAATGAGAATAGTACTGTGTGTGTATATCTGTAGATATGTGTGTAATACATGTGTATCTCATGTATATGTGTGAAATACAGCATATATGTTTTTAGAATCAAATGAACTCATCCACAGAAAGGTGTTAGCATAGGGCCTAACATATGACAGGATCGGTGCTATAGGAAGATATGCTAAGGATCATGGTAGGTATTTTTATATACATTGTTTCATTTCATTCTTATAACAAGCCTCACTGAGGAAGAAACTGAGTTACTTGCCTAAGGTCAACACAGCAAGTAAGTATCAGTAGGAGAGCCCAGGTTTCGGCCATATCAGACTCCACAGCCTGGCTTCCAGATGAGGAGAGCTGACCTGCAGAGGCACCTCCTATCTGTGGACCACTTCTTGCTGCTTGAAGCCAAGGAAGGGAGCCTAGTGAACAGTTTTTCCTACAACCTCTTAGCCAATTTTGGCTTCATTTCTCACCCTCCAGGGTTGGTAGATGCTTCCAAAGGTTACTTGGTCCCTTAGAGACCAAATATGGCAGCAGTAATATTGGACTGTTTGAGAGGCTTTTGCCATAGCGGTTCCCCTCTAGTGTCTTGCCTCAAAGGAGGGAGTTGTTTTTTGGTCATACAAAGACAAGACCAGAGCACTGGTGAATTCTGTTTTTGTATGGGAGCAGTCAAGGCTCTTCCAACTTTAAGTGATAGAAACACAACTCAAACTGTCCTTAGCCCGAAAGGTATTTATTGGTCCATATAACTGAAAAGTCTGGGGTGAGAGGCTTCAGGCTAGCTGGATTTGATCCAGGTCTTCAAATGTGAACGGGTCTCCTTCTTTGTCCCCTTGTCTCTTGACTCTGCTTTCATCTGAGTTAGCTTCATTCTGAGACAGGCTGTCCCTGTGCGGTAGCAGAAGTGGCAACCAGTAACGTCAGGAGATGTTGTATATCTGAGTAACTCTAATGGAGAACTTACTGTCCCTAGTAGTTCCAGCAGGAATCCAGTGAAGACTTTCCTTGGCCAGTAGATTTTCTATGTCTACTCCTGGAGCCAAGGAAGACAGTTAATTTTTCAAAGGTACCAGAAGATGGGAATGGATGTTTGGTAAGCAGATCCACCAGAATCCATCACAGTAAAGTGCCTTGGAATAGTCAGTGCTGATGCCTCTTTCCTGGCCCATCGTACCAACCCAGGCCTTCCCTTCTCATTGCTGCCATGCACCCAGGACAGGGGGTAGCTGGGGACCTCTAGTCCTTCGATGGAAGAAGGCCATACAGTCCTCACCTCCAGTCACCATCCAGACCAAACACCTAGCATCCTTCTCCTGTCCTAAAAGTGACTGTTTCTCTAAAGCCCCCAGTGTTTATTGAGAATTGTCAGGGCCATTGCTGGGCATTAGATCCTCTCGGCCAGTCATGTTCCCGAGCAGCTGGGTGGTTTGAAGGTATAAACCAGAGAGGCCTGAGGGAAGGATAGTTCCAGACTCCTGGTCTTTT
Source organism: Callorhinus ursinus (assembly GCF_003265705.2). Classification (NCBI taxonomy): domain Eukaryota; kingdom Metazoa; phylum Chordata; class Mammalia; order Carnivora; family Otariidae; genus Callorhinus; species Callorhinus ursinus. The sequence continues at coordinate 852,576 of NW_027397123.1, read as the reverse complement.
CACAGTTTGCATCCATCTATTCCAAGGACTGCAGGCCACAAGCTTTGTTTGTTCCTTATAGTGGTTTATTGTTGCTGTTTTTTTTTTTTTTTAAACAGTTTATCCAAGATGTGATTTTTTTTTTTTTAAGATTTTATTTATTTATTCGACAGAGAGAGACACAGCAAGAGAGGGAACACAAGCAGGGGGAGTGGGAGAGGGAGAAGCAGGCTTCCCGCCGAGCAGGGAGCCCGATGCGGGGCTCGATCCCAGGGTCCTGGGATCAGGACCTGAGCTGAAGGCAGATGCCCAACGACTGAGCCACCCAGGCGCCCCTATTGTTGCTGTTTTAATGTGAATTTGTTTCCAACATTTAAAAATAGGGGAATTTTATTTAAAAATCCTGATTTCTGGTTCCTCTTTTAAAAACAAAAACAAAAAGACACACACACACAACTAAGACCTAACAATACTGGACCCAAATTCCCCCATGGCAGCAGTTGATTAGAGCTAAAATAAGTGACTTCTCCCTTTAGACAGGGTATGTACTTTCCAACTCACCATAGTCCTCACCAGCCTGCTTCATTCAAAACCTGGCCTTATTATTAAATGTCACGTTTGAGACGCTGGTCTGTTCCGCAGCTTTGCTTATTTGGGGGAAGAAGCTGGTCAGCAGCTTATTTAGGGGGCACAGTGCTGTTGCTTAGGAAAAGTAACAAACCAGTAAAAGTTCATGGGAAAGACAGTGCACAACTTTGGTCTGTTTGTGGATTTGGTCATCTTTTTGCCGTAAATGCTGTTGGCATATCAAACCTCTCGTCACAAATGTTCCCTCTGAAATAGTAACATGTCCTTCTATCTTATGAGTTGCCACCCAGTGAAGGAATCCCTCCCACTCCCAAGGGATGTTCATCTAGCTTCCACTTGACCACTTCCATCAGCCAGGGAGCTTATTACCTCCTCACATGGCAGCCAGTTCCTTTCTTGGACAGATATATTATTTTAAAATTCTTCCTTATGTTGAGGCAGCTGCTGTCTCCGTGGGGCTGAAAGCCACAAAATGCTGGAGCTGGGAAGGGAAACTGATTTTTTCAGGCCTGTGAACTACCACTCATCCATCCTGCATTCAGGGCAAACATTGATAATCACTCACAGTGTTCTTTCTCACTGAGCTGGGAAGTAGAATGCAACCTGAAAACTTTTTCAAATAAAATTATTTAAAAATTACGAAAGTAATATGTGTTTACTTGCAACTAGTGAAATGCTACAAAGTCATATGAAGATAGTTAATAATTCCTTCTTCTCTCCAAGGTAACCAATGTGAACAGCCCAGGGTGTGTCCTTATACGCATTTCTTTATACACATGCATGTGTAGATATTATACGTAAGGGTTTTTGTATGGCTTTTTATTTTCTTTTTACAAAAATGACATTGTATTGTATATATTACTGTGGAGCTTTTGATCATCCCTGCAGGTTGGTGGTTAAAGATCAAACACTATATATAGTTGTGTTTTTTGTATTCTGCTATCGGGATCAAGCATGTTTTTGATAGCTACACAGTATCCCATCATGGGAGGTATGTCCCCAGTTTATTAATTATTGCCCTTTGATGGGTATTCCTATTGCTTCATTTCTTCAGGATCCTTCTCACCACAGTGCTCCAAGCAGCCACTACCAGTCGTTTGGAGCTAACCTGTGAAGTAAAACCCATTTGTTGTGTCTGATCCAGTCTGGCTCCTTATCTTACACATTGCAGAGAAGGGAAGCAGACTAGCTTAAAGATCAAAGTGAATCAGTGTCTGGGGCAAGACTAGAACTTAATTTTCTTGACTCTCAACATTTCCCATGTCACCTCTCACTTCCAGCTATTTTCCCTGGTTATCCTCTGGAGTAAAAGAACAAGTCTAATTCCTCTTCTGTGTGCTACCCCTTTAGATATTAGAAGTCAGTTATGTCATTCCTTCTGAGTCTTCTCTTCCCCTGAGGAAATTTCCTCAGTGCCTTCAAATTTTTCTCTTAGGACAAGGTTTCTAAATCTGTTTACCATTCCATGGGCCATTCCTTCTATCATCTTCTTGCCGCAAGGCTCAGTCTCAAGTGTGACTTCCATGCTTACCTTCTTTATTCATTCTTTCAACAGATTCCTATTGAGCACCATCTATGTGCCAGTCACTGTTCTGGGCACTGGGTGACCATATAGCTTGCTTTTTGGTGGAAAGAGAAACAACAAAAATAAAATGATACCTGAGGGTGTCAAATTATATAGAATAGCATTAGTGTGACAGACTCCTTAGATTGGATGGTCAGGGAAGCTCTCTCTGAGGAAGTAACATTGAGCTGAGACTTGAGTGACAAGTAGGGGCCAGCCATAAGTAGGTCTGGGGGAAGAGGATTCCAGTGAATAAGAAAACTTGGTACAAGATGAGGTTGGAGAGGCCACAGAGTCTTGCAGGGCCCTGTAGGCCATGATATGTTCAGGTTTAGTTTAGGTTTCATTTAAGTGCAATGGGAAGTCTTTGGAGGATTTAAGCCAGGAGGCAACATTTGATTTCCTTTTAAAAAAGATTTCCGGGGGCACCTGGCTGGGTCAGTCAGAAGAGTGTACAAATCTCGATCTCTCAAGGTCATAAGTTCAAGCCCCACGTTGAGTCTAGGTAGAGATTAATAAAAAGGTAAATAAACTTAAAAAAAGATATCTGGGAGGTCTGTTTAACTTGGAACAAGGTTTCATTTTCCCCTACACTTTTCCTTATATCCAAAGGGATTGACATCTGGGGCAGTTTGATCTGTTCAGGTGTCTCACAGAGGATCTGCCAGGTGAGTCACAGGCATCCTCAGATGTACCTCACAGCCCTCTTCAGCGGGAGCATGGAGGTTCAGGGAGATGGCAGTAGCTCCCTAAGACCTGAGCCCAGCAGGTTCAGTGGGTCTTTGTGTGGAGTTCTCAGTCCTTTGGCAGCCAGAAGGAGATAGAGCCAAATGTGGTTTGGGGATAGAGCCAAGGCACTGGTTGCAGGAGAGACAGGGAAATGTGAGTGGAGACCTAGAGCTCAAGACACTTAGAAAAAGGCCTCAGAGTAGTGTCCAGAAATCAGTCAACTGCAGAATAGGCCTGTTGTCTGCCCAGTTAATACAGCTCCTGTGTAGTTCCTGTCTAAGAGAGGAATTTGGACAGTTTCTTGCTTGGGAGTTTTTTTTACTTTGGATATGACCCTTCTCAGGTTGGCATCCTTTGTGCTCTTAGGAGTCTGAGTGATAGTCTGGCATCTTTGGGAGCCAAGGGGACTTCCCAACCCAGGCGGCTTGGGTCAGGAGTAGCCTTCAGGGGAATGAAGAAGATGTCTGGGGGAAACTCACCTCAGAGCAGAGATGAGTGGGATCTTAGAGGTCAGAGCTGCACCTTTTCCAGAGTGGCAGAGTTGGGTTGAAGGAGGTGAATCCTCCAGCCTGTTGGAAATCTTTGAAAAAGCCTTTGTCCATGCCCCTACCCATGGGCACTGAGGCAGTTACTGATCATTTAGCTATCTGGATACTTGAGATCTCCACTGGCATCGCCACCCCATCATCCACTCACATCTTAGCTTTGTGAGTCTTAGACTGAAATAGTATAAACTCCATGGAGTCCTCTTAGCAGGTGAGCAGGCCCCCTCCCCCCTCTCAGAAGAGGTGGCCAGAGACCAGCAATGTCAAGGCATGTGCTGGGGGTCATGTGTCACCTGGGACCACGTCTCCATTAATTCAGATCTTTCCCTGTAGTGTGCAGCTTCTCCTATTTCCCATTTCTGGAAAATCCTACGAACTTACTCTGCTTCCTTTGGTCCTATGACAGCCGGGCATGCTAGGCAGCATCTTCTCCTTAGTCTATCTGAATCCCAATCAAGCCTTTTCTCTGGATCTGGAGATTGGAAGGAAATTTGGTTTAGTATCTGGTAATTGGCTTCATCTTTCTCCCTGGGGGCTTAGTAGAGCAGATACCCTGAGAGAGGAAGGCATGAAGCCTCCTTACCCCCTCAATCCCCACTAACCACGGTAGTTCCAGCCCTTTCATTCTGTCTGACCCCCTTGCTTCCTTTTCTAGGAGCCTGGAGAGGTGTGGCTGGACCAAGACCTCCCCCGATGTGAGCAGGTTTCCTCCTCCCCCCACTGCCCGTTGCCACCACGCCAGGGAACGTCCCCAAGCCCTGGCCCTCAGGGGAGAGGTAACAGGAGCCTCAAGCCGAGACCATGTGACGGCGCTGGCCCTCGCCACCGCCGTCCCCTCCACCCTGGCCCCAGGCCTGGCACCATGATGTTCCGAGACCAGGTGGGCATCCTCGCTGGCTGGTTCAAGGGCTGGAATGAGTGTGAGCAGACGGTGGCCCTGCTGTCACTTCTGAAGCGGGTCACTCGCACCCAGGCCCGCTTCCTGCAGCTCTGCCTGGAGCACTCGCTGGCGGACTGCAATGACATCCACCTGCTGGAGTCGGAGGCCAACAGTGCTGGTGAGTCTCCACCCCTAGAGACAAGCACAGTGGAAGGGAGACCTGGAACAAAAGCAGATGTCAGAGGGCTGAGGAGGCCCACCCCGACAATGTGCTGAGAAATGTGGGTCCTGAGCTTGTAGGTGGGTGGGGAGTCCCTGACCTCCCAAGTCATCATCATAGGTCTCCTGGGGCTTTGTTGCCAGATGTCCTCAGATGTGGAATGGGGGCCTACTGGGGAGGACAGTGCAAACTGGAAACAACCCAGAGCAGAGAAAGAGTTATGTAGGGTGGCCTGTCTAGGCGGCAAAGGAAGAGACTAAAGTCATTACCTACGAAAGGGGGTTGGAAGCTGAGCAAGTAATTCATTTCTCAAGCTCCAGGACACCAGAGTTAGGAGGGAATTTTAGAATTCTTCCAAAATTTGTGAGTCATCTTAAACTGTTCTTTACTCCCAAAGGTAAGTTGGACTTGGGCATAAACAGCTTCAAGAGAGTTCTGAGTTTAGATATAGTCCATATCAGTTCCCTAAGTGCTCAGTAGAGAAGTATTCTGTGTCCCATGAGGTTGGCGTTGGGATGGCTGAGCCAGGCTTCTCTAGAACTGTCTGTCCCAAGAGCCCCACTCGTAGACCAGAGTCAGGCCAGAGAAGAGGGCAAGTCGTGCTACCTGAAAGCTAACTGGGGAGGGAACCTGGAGGCTCAGTGTTAGCGCATCCAAGCCCTTCCCACCTTCTTCCCCATGATAATAGTTCACATTGAGCCCTTACAACAAGCCAAGTACCGGCTTTACTTGTATGCTAATTATGAAAGCAGCCTCCTTGGGTGGCTCTAGAGTCAGATTGTCTCTCATTTGCAACATAACAAAGTAACTTAAATCTTTCTGAGCCTTGATTTCTTCATCTTTAAAATCAAGACAGTAACTGTGCTTACCTTCTAGGGTTGTTGTGAGCTCTGAGAACAGAACCTGGCATGTAGTAAACACTCAATAGATGTAAATTGTTTTTGTTGTCAGTAACTTATTTAGTCCTCACAACAACCCCATGAAATAGGTACTGTTATTATCCCCATTTTATAGGTGAGGAAATCCACATGGGCTGCTAAGATTGGGACTGGGGAGTCACAGAGTTACCTGGCTTCCCTCATCTCCCCAGGTCCCTCCACCTTTATAATAGTCACCTTTATTTTTCTGAATTTTTATGTACAAGTCACAGAAGCACCATGGTTATAGGGTGAGGTGGCTCCTCAGGCCAGGAGTCACACCGGCTTAAATCCCTCACCGGAGGACAGTGAGAACAAGAACCTAGCGAGGCTGCAGCAGGCTAAGAGCTCCGCAACTTCACACCCCTCCCCCCCTCCCCACCAGGGAAGGCTCCTCTCTGCTCTCTAGCATCAGGGGCAGGAGTTCTTGGTTGCAGGATGGCTCTGCCCCCAGAGTAGGGCTCCTTTGGGGCAGGCCATTGTCTTATGCAGCTTTGGCACACATCCCTCCCACCCCATCTTGAGCAGGCAGTTGTTGAGCACTGGGTGCTAATCTTGTCTGTGTATCAGAACCATCAGTGGTGTTTATTCTGTTTTTTTATTAGAACATGTTTAATTTTTGTGTTTGTTTTCAAGACTTGTAAAATCAAACCGTATGAAAGGTAAAAAAGTGAGGGCTCCTCCCTTCCATACTTCCTCCTTCCCAGTTGGTGTATGTTTTGTGAGATATTCTGTGCATGTATGAGTACACATACTCTCCCTTCAGCTTGTTCATTGTTTTGATCATTTTATTTATTTTTTTTAAAGATTTTATTTATTTATTTGAGAGAGAGAATGAGAGAGAGCACAAGAGGGAAGAGGGTCAGAGGGAGAAGCAGACTCCCCGCTGAGCAGGGAGCCCAACGTGGGACTCGATCCCGGGACTCCAGGGTCATGACCTGAGCCGAAGGCAGTCGCTTAACCAACTGAGCCACCCAGGCGCCCCTGTTTTGATCATTTTAATACATAGAGTGGAACACTGTACATATTAACCAATTTCATTTAACAGTATAACTTGAAGATTTCATATATATATATGTGTATGTGTGTGTGTGTATATATATACATATATATGTGTGTGTGTATATATATATATATATACATATATATATACACACACACACACATATATCCTTCGTTGTTAATGGCTGCATAATAGCAAGAATACATAGAATGGTATGTTTGGTCCTGCTCTTACAGTGTTGTAATGAGTACCCTTTAAGCATCTCTAGGATAAATTCCTAGAATTCTGTGGAACTGCTAGTTTGAAGTGATGTGCATTTAAAATATTCCCTAGGGGCACCTGGGTGGCTCAGTCGGTTAAGTCTCCAGCTCTTGATTTTGACTGAGGTCATGATCTCAGGGTTGTGGGATTGAGCCCCATGTCAAGCTCCATGCTCAGCGCAGAGTCTGCTTATCCCCTCTGCTCCTTCCCCTGCTTGTGTGCACATGCGCTGTCTCCCTCTCCGTCTCTCAAATAAGTAAAGTTTTTAAATAATAAATAAATAAAATATTACCTCTTACCACATTGCCTTGAAAGACATGGTACACTTTATTCCAAGAACCGAGGCCCATCCCAGATGGTTTGCATTGGGATTTGAGGGGTAATGCCTAGCCAGGGCTGAGAATTGATGAGGAATGAATTCACTGGTGTATGAAAATATGAGTCAAGGTCTTCGGCCATAGTCCCATGTTAGATGGTGAGAATATAACAAGCTGGTACTTGGATGGAGAGGTAGGGAAAACTTAGAATGAGAGAAGAGAAGGAGGGCTATGGTGTATATCAGAGTTGGCAGGAATCCTGCCAGGATTAGAGCAGAGCATGACTGGAGAGAGAGGTGATCACAAAGGTAAATTTTATAGAGCCTCAAGTGGCTCTTTCTTTTTTTTTTTTTAAGATTTTATTTATTCATGAGAGACAGAGAGAGAGAGAGAGGGAGAAGCAGGCTCCCCGCTGAGCAGGGAGCCCAGTGCGGGACTCGATCCCAGGACCCTGGGATCATGACCTGAGCCGAAGGCAGACGCTTAACCATCTGAGCCACCCAGGCGCCCTTGAGTGGCTCTTTCTTAATAGACATGGGGCTCCAAGACTAAGGAGGCCTGTGTCTCCTGTCTTGGTCCCACCCTCAAGTAGAACAGCCCCCTTGCCTTATTTGTGAAGGAAGGAGCTACTTCCTGGGCCTAGAGGCCTGCCTTGTGGGAGGAACTGTGCACCCTCTGCCTTTTTCTCTTTCCTTGTTCATTATGGCCTTCCCATTCCCTTGTGTTTCCCAGACTTGCATCATCATCCACCTTATCTGGTGGAGGGTTAGTGACTGTTAAAATCCAGCCCCTCCCCCTCAAGCCAGACCCACCAAATTAGAATCCTGAGGGGATGGGCCTGGGAACACATACCCAGGTTCTGCTGACCAGGCAGTTTGAGAGATGATGCCCTGCTGGATGAATCATTTGTCATGGGACTTGAGAATAGGAATCCGTACATCCAGGAGTTCTAGATCCATCTCTGCCACTAACACCTCTCAGGTGTTGGACCAGTTCCACCCCTCTTGAGCCTGAGGATCTGTATCTGAACAGTGAGATACTCTTCAAGTGCCTCTTGGGCTCTGAAATAACGTAGAGCCACAGCCAAGCATATTACTGCCTTTGTTTGGGAGCCCAGCACGTTCTTCTAAAAGAATAGTTCTTAGTATTTTAAGAGATGGACTCTTCAGAGAATGTGTTCCCCGCCCGCCCCCACCACCACCAAGATGCACACTTACCCCACAGATCAGATCATGAATTCATTTAGTACACCAATCCCCAGGGAAGAGCTGCCTCATAGGGTCTGAGACTCTTCAGCTTTTTAGATACCTTCAGACCAGGATGGCTGAACAGTGAGGCAGATCCTCTGCCATTTTTTGGGTTTGTACTCTGTGTCCCAGCCACCCAACCCTGCCCTTTCTTTATAAGTTCTCCCAAGGAGACCCTGGGTTCAGGTTTGGGTTTGGGTCAGAGCTACCCACCGGCCCATCTCCTCAGAAAGGGCAGGGAGTGCAGAGGGCTTGATCTAGGCAAGTGGGTCCCAACCCTGGCTTCATGTCAGAACCATGCAAGGACTTTATAAAAATAATCAGAGGGGTCGCCTGGGTGGCTCAGTCGTTAAGCGTCTGCCTTCGGCTCAGGTCATGATCCCAGGGTCCTGGGATTGAGCCCCGCATCGGGCTCCCTGCTCAGCGGGAAGCCTGCTTCTCCTTCTCCCACTCCCCCTGCTTGTGTTCCCTCTCTCGCTGTGTCTCTCTCTGTCAAATAAATAAATAAAATCTTAAAAATAATAATAATCTGAGGCCTGGGTTCTATCCCCAGCAAGTCTATTTGTTAAGCTCCCTAGTTGGCTCTTGTGTGCATCCAGTGGAGAACCACTTGTCTTGATACTGGCACTGATTCTGGGTGGGCCCAGGAAGGTGGTGCGGGTATGCAGCCTACTGGGAGTAGGGAGTTGGGGCTGTGGAAGGGGGATCTGGTCTGGGCTATTCCTTCCTCTCAAGCAGCTGGGAGGGTTTAGGGAAGTCCCCCAGCCCAGGCAGCCAGTGTTGGTTTCATGGAAGCAGAATCTGAAACAATACCCAGGAAGAAAAAAGCAGTAGTACCCTACGGGTCTCTGGAACAGGGAAGGAGAGGCCCCAGCTTTCCCCTTGCTGTCATCCCTGTTCCTTTTCCCAGCGCAGTCTTCCCTGCCTGTGTGGAGCTATAACAGTAACCCTGGCCCTCTCTTTCCCCCTGATGCTGACTTGGACCAAAACGATAGAGCCAGGGAAGCTGAAATCCCCTTCGCTTCCTGGGCCACATTTCCTGCATTTCTTTCCTCCTCCTGTCCTCTGAGTCAGAGTCCCTGTATCCAGCAGGTTTAAACTCCTCCCTCTCTGGCTCACTGAATCTGGGTGGGGAAACTGAGGTCAGGAGGGGGCCGAGGCTGAATGAGTCACCAGAGCTCAGCTCTCATGCCTCCACCCTCCCCTTTGAAGCTCTACTGACACAGTTCATCAAACAAAAATGTGAGCCCCCTGGCCCTCCCCCATGTTTGTGCGAGCTGGGGTGAGGTAGAGGAGGGCGTGCTTGCAGCCAAACCCAGCCCCTGTGACGAGTGCCTGAGGCTGCCACGATTGTTGCAACAGCCCAGCACATAAAAATGGATTTGCTCCTATGGCAGTCTCCAAGATAGATTTGGCTCCTATGATTTGCCAGGACCCAGGGTCATGACCTACTTAGCTCTGGCCACCTGGCCAAGGAGAGTACTCATGCACAGTCTCTCTGGTCCTTTCTGTGCCTACAGAATCCAGGTTTGCAGCTTGATGAGAAGCAGCCATTGGCATCATGGCATTCCCCAGCCCCCTCCCCCATCCGCCCACCTCTAGAATTTCATCATTGCTTATTGTGCCTCTAGCTCAGAGGAACCAGAGACATGTCTGTTTTTGGTAAATAACTGCATGAAATTCCCCACCCCTGTCGGGAAGCTTAAGGGGGAGTCCCAGATGTGCCCTCTTATGTTAATTGCTCCCCACAGCCCCCACACAGCGTGGGTTCTAAATCTTCAACCAGGAGCAATGACAATAATAGTTAAAATGCATGGAGTACTTAACACATAGGTGCTTTGCACGATTGTCTCATTGAATCTTTACAACAGCCCTTGACAGGGTTTTTACTACCACTGTTGTACAGAAGAGGAGACCAGGCTCAGAGAAGTTCAAGGACTGGCCCACAATTATGTTGACCTAGGTCACAGAAGCAGAGGTAGATTTTGAATCCAGGCAAGCTGGCCTGTTGAACCTGTGCTCTTACCCAGTATACTCTGCTAGGACATGAGACAGGGTCACCTGAGAGGTCAGGGGATCCTTGAGAGGCCACATGATACACACTTAGACACCAGTACCTTCTAGGAGGCCATCTGGGTTCAATTGTGCAGGTATTCCTTAGGCCCCTGCTGTGCTTCAACTCTGGGCCAGACTTTTCTGATCTGAGCAGGAAACGAAGTTTCATCCCCACCCGTCATCTGCAGCCCCAGCTGGGCTCACCCCAAGGGGCCTGAGGCTGCGCAAATTCCTTGGACCAGTTCCAGTGCTCACTGATGCTTCCCAGTCATGGGAGGCCCGCCCTCCCCACCGCACCGCTACACAGACACATGAACACATTTCCCCAGGGTCAGCCTCCAGTCGTCCAAAACCACTTTCTCCTTTCTCTGTAGTAGAACAAGGTCCTTCTTTGAGCCCAAGCCTTGGGGCTGTTCTGTCATGTCCCCTGGCAGTACCAGAGGAGAAGCTGTGTCCCATAGCTCTGGGGTCCTGGCAGTATTCTGGGGTGGGGGAGGGAATAGACAAGGCTTCTCTCTGTCCCAGAGGCCTCTGGCTACCCTGTAAGGCCTAAACAACAGCCATTGAGAACATCAGGGTAGGGCTGGAAGGGGTAGGCTGACTGCTAGAGAGGGAAGAAAAACACCAATCACTGAGTCACATACTAAGTGCTTACTGTGGGTAGACTCTGTCAGGTGCTTTACATGCATTGCCTCCCTAAATCCTCTCAATAGCCCTGTAATCCCCCTTTTCCAGAGGAGGTAGCACATTGCCCAGGCAGCTGTATAACACAGGCGGGATGCAAGCCATTCACTTTCTGTCCCTAATCCTCATCACTATATTTCTTCTTCCTTCTCATCAAGAGCAAAATCTTCAGGTATTAAGTCAGGGAAACGGGGTACCAGGGTATTCGTTCCTATGTGATCAAGTGCCAGATGGAGGTAGGAGGGTGGGAAAGCTGAAGGCTTCCTGAAATCAGGAAGGCCTGTCCCACCTTGGAAACATCCTTAGATATGGGGATGACCTAAGAATCAGCCTTGGAGTCGTGGGGAGCTGGTTCAAGAGAAGGCGGAGGAGATGAGGTTTCCTAGCCTCGAGTGGCAGGTCCTGCATGAGATCTGGAAAGCCAGGGACGGCGGTGGGATGGAGAACAAGAGACTTGGCATTGGAGAACTAGTACAGTGTTATGGGTAAAAGTTCCTCCCAGTTCTGGAGGCTGACTGACCAGGGTTCAGATCTTGGCTCTGTCACTTTGGGGAAGTGATTCCACCTTCTGAATCTAGTCCCTCATCTATAAGATGGAGATGTTAAAAGAGGGTTGAGGTGAGGTTCTTAGCATAGCGTCTGGCATATAGTAAATGCTCAATAAATGCCACTTGTTATTACTAGTGTGTAGTGTCACTGTGCTATTTTGGCCAGTACTGTGGGCATAGCAGGAATTGAGGACTCTGCATAAATGGATGAATCCCTGGGCACTCAAACAGGGGTTCTCTAGGAAGTTTAGAGCAGAGAGTCCCAGGCCAAGAAAATGTGTAGTTATATGGCCAGGAGTTGGGAGTTGTGTGTGATTCATTTTCTTAGAGCTACAGATTTAAGCAGAATTGGAATTTTTTTTTTTTAAGATTTTATTTATTTATTTGACAGAGAGAGAGCGAGAGAGGGAACACAAGCGGGGAGGGGGGATGGGAGAGGGAGAAGCAGGCCTCCCGCAGAGTGGGGAGCCCGATGTGGGGCTCGATCCTAGGACCCTGGGATCATGACCTGAGCCGAAGGCAGACATTTAATGACTGAGCCACCCAGGCGCCCCGCAGAATTAGAAATTTATGTGAATTCCTGGACCGTAGATTTCCATACAGGTCATTAAGAGAAAGAGAGGCGTGAGGGGGTGTTTTTCATGTTTTTATGCAAGGCTCCCTATGCAGAGGAGACCAGTGGTCCTTGGAAACTTAAGCCTTTAGGAAGTTGGGTTGAGACACCATCGGATGCAGAGGGATCCAGGTCGGGGCTCAACTTGTAATCCAGATGCCTAGTATTCTGAGGCTCTCCTTATATAATATATGCCCATTCCCAGCCTTTCCAGGACCAGGAGTGGGCATGTGGCTTTAGAATCTCTGGGGGTATTTGAAAAGAAGGAGCAACAGTAAGATACAGTAACTGTGACGTTCGATAGGGCGGCTAATATTTGCTGAGGACTTACTTTGTGCCCTACTTTGTGCTGTGGTCTCACTTACTTCATAGGAGCTGTGCCAGGTAGGAATGATTCTGACCCCTACCTGACAGAGAAAGTAAAGCTCAGTGAAGTTAACCACATTTGCCCAGAGTAACATGGTCAGTAAATGGGAGAGGAGGGACATAAGCCACATCTCTACCTGTTCTTTTTCATCACTCACCCCTCTAGGGTCCTAGCTCTGTCAGGTTAGAGCCAGCTCCTTTACCCCTTCCCAGGACCTGACCAATAGCCCAAGTAGCTCATATCTCAGAATGCTTGTGTTAGGTGTTTGCAGATAGTCACCCTGGCTACAGGTCTGAGCTCAGTTGCCCAAGAGGGAGGACATAGTTGGCCCTATGAGATCATTATCTCTTTTCTCAAGTATTGGTATTCTTTGTCCCTTTCCTTTGCCCTGTCAGCATTTTCTCCCATCCTCTACTCCATTGAGCTAGTTACAGAAGTGGTAACAAGGTTTTCAAGGAGGACAGTCAGACCTGTAACAGTTCCTTCCTAAGGCCTTCTTTATGTGGCCAGGCTGTGGTCTTATTCCTGGGGAGTGCCCTTCTGGGTCAAGAGGGGAAACCTGGCTCATCTCCACAGACTTAGGCTATCACACTCTGGGGTGGGAAGAAGACGTCACCAGATCACTATATCATGGAGCAGCTGGGGAGACTTCCCGGAAGAGGGCAGGTTTAAGCAGTCCAGAATTTGGGTGCCTGGGTGGCTCAGTCAGTTAAGTGTCTGCCTCTGGCTCAGGTCATGATCCCAGACCAGAGTCCTGGGATCGAGCCCCGAGTCAGGCTCCCTGCTCAGTGGGGAGTCTGCTTCTCCCTCTCTCTCTCTCTTCCCCTCCCCCTGCTCCTTCTCTTGCTCACTCTCTCAAATAAATAAATAAATAAATAAACAAACAAACAAACAAATAAATAAATCTTAAAAATAAAGGGCACCTGAGTGGCTCAGTCGTTAAGCATCTGCCTTCGGCTCAGGTCATGATCCCAGGGTCCTGGGATCGAGCCCCGCATCGGGCTCCCCGCTCTGCGGGAAGCCTGCTTCTCCCTTTCGCACTCCCCCTGCTTGTGTTCCCTCTCTCGGTATGTCTCTCTCTGTCAAATAAATAAAATCTTAAAATAAAAATAAAAATAAAGCTATGCTAAAAAAAAAAACAGCAGGTGTTTAGTAAATGCATTCTTTCTATATGCCTGGCCACGTCCCATTCTTTATTAGCTCATTGGATCTCAGGACAACACTGTGAATTGGGTACTGTAATTATCTCCAAAAGTTTTCAGGTGAGGAAATCATTGCTCAGTGAGGTTCAAGGTGACTTGCCCAGGGTCTAGCGACTAAGTTGGAGAGTCCAGAGCCCAAACTGGTAACCATCATATTCCACTGTCATCCCCTGTCAGGAAGGAGCCTCTTTTGATAGGGGAAAGGGGGTGTGGGTAGAGGCTGTGAAGATAATGAATGGGGATACAGCAAGAAGGTCAGGCCTGGGGACAGCAGGAGGAGCTCAGATTCCAGAGTAGCAGGTTTGGCTGATGACGAGCCACAGCAGGTGTTGGAAAGTAGGAGGGATGGAACCAGGAAAAATTACTCTGGCAGTAGGGTGAGTGCATTGGGTCTCACCAATACGAAGGACAAGCTTAGGGGTCATGGAAGGAGAAGGGAGAGGACATTGGAGCTGAAGGAGCAGACTATAGGTAGCACTCCTGGGTCTCCCTGGCTCCCCTGACATTTCCTTTTGTTCCCTCTGCAGCCATCGTCAGCCAGTGGCAGCAGGAGTCCAAAGAGAAGGTGGTATCCCTCCTGCTGTCCCACCTGCCCCTGCTTCAGCCAGGTAACACAGAGGCCAAGTCTGAGTACATGAGGCTGCTGCAGAAAGTGCTGGCCTACTCGATCGAGAGCAATGCCTTCATCGAGGAGAGCCGCCAGCTGCTCTCTTACGCCCTCATCCACCCGGCCACCACACTGGAGGACCGCAATGCACTGGCCCTCTGGCTGAGCCACCTGGAAGAGCGGCTGGCTAGCGGCTTCCGCACCCGGCCTGAGCCCACGTACCACTCACGCCAAGGCTCAGATGAGTGGGGGAGCCCTGCAGAGCTGGGCCCTGGGGAGGCAGGGCCAGGCTGGCAGGACAAGCCACCCCGGGAAAATGGACACGTGCCCTTCCACCCATCCAGCTCAGTGCCGCCAGCCATAAACAGTATTGGGAGCAACGCAAATGCAGGTGAGAGAGTGGGGGTTCCAGGAGGCCATGCCTACTTGAAAAAGGTCATACTGGGCTCTTGACTCGCTCTTTGGCCTTGGGCAAGTCACATAATCTCTCTGGACCTCAGCTTTATGAGGCCGTGCAGAACTTGTGAACTGGCGTTCCGGGAGACGTATCTGACCTGCAGACATGTCTTGTTGAGCCCAAAGTGAAACTTTGGTTTTGTCTTGTTATATGTTAAAATAAATTTGGTGACATAAGAAATGGGGAATTTTCCCCTAATAATCCAGATTTCAGTTTCTCTTAAAAGTTAAAAAAAAAATCTGACAACTCAAGTCCTATAATCCTGTAGTAACAGTAAGATGGGGCTGAATATTGTGTCCCCCCCTTAAAATACATGTGCCCCAGTTGGCCGGTGCCCCTGCCACCTTCCTTTGGGCATGTCCGATACCTTCCGGACCTCTGAAAGCATTGAGTTACTGGCCATAATCTAAGGTCCCTTCCAGCTTAGACATTGTGGATTTGTGCATATGGCTTCAGCTAACAGCACTGTTTCTGAGAAATCTGTGTTTGTAAGCCTGTTTATGTAAGATGTAATTCACACTGTAAGGTATTAATAATAGTAGGTAACATTGTTGAGCGTTGACTGTGCTGTAAGCACTTTTCTGACGTGATCTCATTTAATCCTTGTCGCAACTTTATCATCAGCCCCATTCTAGAGATGACACTGAGACTCGGAGAGGTGAAGTCATGTGTTCAAGGTTATACGCAGAACAAGTAGTGGAATGGTCCAAAGTTCAGACCCAGGCAGTCTGACACCAGAGTCTGCCCCTGGTGACTACGCTGTCCTCCAACTAAGTGGTCTGGAAAGGGCTGTGTTGGTCAGCACCCCAGAGGCTGGGGTGAGCAAGAGGAGCTGGTATTCTAATGAATTTTTGAAATATTAGTTGAAATGAACAGGATAAGGGAAAGTGGCATTTCCAAGGCTTGGTGAGGTAATATTACCTGACTCCAGGTGTGAGAGGTTTCCAAGATTTAACCTCAGCATGGCTGGTCCCCTTTGGCTGGCTGGTAGTGGTTAAAGCAAGCCAAGAATGAGTGGCAGTAAAATGTCATCCATCCAGCGGGTGGGGCGACCCTGGGTCTCCTGTTGGCACCTGGTACACATCCTTGATGCCCTGAGCCTCTTTCTTCCCCCACTTTCATATGGATGTCCTGGCCACCTGCCTCCCTCTCAGGTGCTGGTAAGAATCAAGGAAAACAGAGGGATAGGAGAGCACTTCTTCATCTCTAGCAACCCAAAGTGTGTTAGACCTTGTTTTATAGTCTCAGAGCATCACAGTTTCTGGGTCCAAATTGGGAAAATATATTAATAAGGATAAATCTAGCTAAGATTATTGAGCATTCAGTCTTTTTCAAAAGCTGTCCTGAGAACTTTACACATATAAATTCTTTGGCTGAGTCACAGAAAAGTCACCTGCCCCAGGTAGTATAGCCAGAATTTAAATCCAGGCAATCTGGCTCCACAGCTCATACTTTTAACTGCTGTTTTACATTGCCTCCACCTAAAAGTGACCCTGCCATAGATGCTCGGACCTCATCAAGGGGAGGGTTTACCCATGTAGGGTGCCCATACATTACTTCCTCCCTCCAATGGGGACAGCAGCTATTAAAGGACTGAGCTGGAGCAACGTCAGAACGGTTGAACCAGAAGAGAGAAAGGAATTGGGCCTTCCAGGTAGAGGACACAGCATGAAATGAAGTCACAGGGGTGGCAAATTGGAGTATTCAGACAGGTCTGGCTGGGATGGAGAGATGCAAGGATTTAAATGAGTAATAGCAGTAGCAGACATTCATGTTTATTGTGTGCCTACCCCTGTGCCAAGGACATTACTTGGAAATGGAGGCAGAGGGGGCAGACAGAGTGACTTGCCCAGGATCATAAAGTTAATAGGTGACAGAGCCAGAATTTTAGTGCAGGTCTGTCTTGACTCCCAAATCTCAGTATATTAGGGCCACATTCTGGGGGCCTTGAAGGATAGGGTGAAGCTTTTCAACTTCAGGCAGTTGCAGGAAACAGGAAACCATTAAAATATTTTTGAGTGGGGAGCAAGGATTGGCCTGTAGGGGCAGGCAGGGTGGGTTTGGGGTGCTGCCAAGGACAGACCAGGGTTTCTTGGAGAGTGTGAGGCCCTGGATCTCCAGCATTCCTGTTTTTATAGCTCTCATGCTGTGGCCGGCCTCCACCCCAGTGCCTGGCCAAGCAGGACTCCTCAGGAACTGCACGATCACTCCAATCAGGATAATTTCCTGCCCTCTCAGCCTTGCCTGCTTCCTTCTTGGCTGAGAAGGGAAGAGGAGGAGGCCACAGGCACCAAGACAGGCAAAAGAAAAAAAAAGCCTATACCGAGTCCCATGGGACCCAAAAGGTGCCGTTTTCTGGGAATCCAGACACTTGGAAGAAGCCATGAGAAGAGGACCCCAGAGGTCACAGGCAGAGGTGGAGGCTGGCCTGAGGGGGTGGATCAGTGCACTGCCCTGTCCTTCAGGTGACTTCCTGGCTAGGAGCATAGATTTTGTCACAGATGGAGGAAGGTGGTTTGGGGCCTGTACCAGGTTGGTTGTCCTTCCTGGGTTGAGTTTTGGTGGAGCACTGGCAGGAATCCCAGCCTTTCCATCAGAAACAAGGCTAGAGTTCTTCCATTGCTGCCTCCCAACTCCCTGTGGCACCTGGGGCAAAGTGCTTCTGTTCCCTGAGCCTTGGTGTTCTCACCTTCCCAGGGGAGGCTTTGTGGCTTTGTGTCCTTGTCTTTTTATTTGACTTTGGGTACTTTTGAATTCCCTGTGTCAAGCTCAGAGGCGCCCTTAGCACCCTTAGGATGGACCATGGGTGCCCTCCTTTGGGCTTCTATGAAACCGAGGGCTCTTGTGTATCATGCCCTGCACCTCATCCTGGCGACGCAGAAATGATTGAGCGGGGTTGCTATTCCTGCAACTGCTAAAAATTGAAAAGCTTCACCCTATCCTTCAAGGCCCGCCCGGAATGTGGCCCTAATATACATGAGCCCAGAGTCCAGTGTAGGAGGCGGGCTGGTGATGGAAGTAGTAAATGCTAGGCTTGAGGCAGTAACACAGGGCCCCAGGGCGTGCAGAGGAAGGAGTCACAGAAAAGCTAACACTCGAGTGAAGAGTGAAGGCTGAAGTGGCTGGGAGGGAAGGGTGGAAGAGCAGTGAGTTTAGGCAGAGGGAGTAGTTACGTGGAAAGGTCTGGAAGCTCGTGGAACCTGCCTTGTCCTGAGGATGGTTAAAATCAAGTTGGAACCCTTTTCCTACCTCAGGAATGGGATGAATGGAGAGTATGAAACATCTTGTGGAAGAAGCCCTGGATTCACCCTGAGTCACTGGGCCTCATGGGTGGCTGATTTTAGCTCAGTTCAGGAAAAATCTTTGGGAGGTGGTGAGGCCCAATGACAGGGATGTCAAAGAAGCAGTTTATGTATTTCATTAATTCATTTACTTTACAAATGCTAATGAAGCAGCTCCTCCGGGCCAGGCCCCACTATAATTACTGAGGATACAGTGATCTTTAAGACAGGACAAGTCTCTGTTGTCACAGATCTTGTGTTGTAGCAGGGGTGTGCCATTCATAAGCATGTACACAAATAACTAGGTAAAATCACGCCAGGTTATGGTAGGTGCTATAAGGAAGCTAAGTAAGAGTCATATGATAGAGTAACCAAGATTGGTTGCAGGCAGCTATTCAGGGAAGGCCTTGGAAGAGATGATGCTTGCTGGAGATGAGACTTTAGGGAGCCAGCTGCTAAGATCAGGAAGACAAGAAGAAAGAGCAAATGCAAAAGTCCTGAGGCTGGACAGCTTGAGTGTTCCAGGAATAAGTAAGGGTTGGTGGGGAAGCAAAAGCTAAAAAGTCTTGAACTGAAGGGTGAGTTGGGGGAGGTGAGAGGTCAGAGATGAGCAGGGCCCAGGTCCCACAGGGCTTTGTAGGTGTGTGAAGTTTGAGTTTTATCCTCAGGGTGAAGGGAAGTCCTAGGTGGGATTTAAAGCAGGGACTAACTTGGTCAGATTTGCATTTTTAGAAGGATCAACGTGGCTTCTGTGAGGTGAATGGACTGTAGGGGGCAAGAATGAAGGCAAGAAACCAGTAGGGAGGCTGCAGCAGTAATTCCAGCAGGGCGCACCAGCTCCAGACCAGGGTGCCGGAAGAGAAAGTGAGGAGACCCCGAGATGTGGTTGGGAGCTTGCTGCTGGGTTGGGCGTGGGGAGGAATGAGGGAACGAGCAATGTCTTGTAGGTGGTTCCCCTCAGACCATAGGGTCCCTTCCTGTTGTTGGATTCTGGGCTCGAGCCGCCGTCCGTGGCACCAACCAGGGGGTATAATCTCCTGTGGTCAGATCTCCAAGCCTGACCTCTTGCCTCTCCCCTTCTGGCCAGGTCTCCCCTGCCAAATTCACCCCAGCCCGCTGAAGCGCTCCATGTCGCTCATCCCCACGAGCCCCCAGGCCCCTGGTGAGTGGCCGAGTCCAGAGGAGCTCGGGGCCCGGGCCGCTTTCACCACGCCCGACCACGCACCCCTCTCGCCCCAGAGCAGCGTGGCCTCCTCTGGCAGTGAGCAGACGGAGGAGCAGGGCTCCAGCCGGAACACTTTCCAGGAGGACGGCAGTGGCATGAAAGGTATGACAGCAGAGGGCAGCACTAGGACTCTCTGAAGAGAGGCTTCTGCATAGCCTAGAGGACAGGAGGGAGCTGTGGCCTTCTGTCCTGTCACCCTGTACCCTACCCTGGGCATGGGCAGGTCTGAGTGGGGAGTGAGTCTCTGCCCTTAGGGCTCAACACTGAGCAGAGAGATCCCTCTGGGCCCTGGTCTGATAGGGGAGAAACCCCTGCTCTCAGACACCCCAGCCTAACAAGGCAACCAGGACACAGCAGTAGCTGATGGGACAGAAGTTCCAGGAAGACCTTTAGGGATACCAGTGAAGTCATCCTAGTACATGACCAATCAAGCAGCTCAGAAGGGTCAGATGTCCTGATAGCAGGGAAGGCCACCTAGAAGGGTGCGACTGGGCAGAAGTGGCTTATGGGGGAGCCTGGGTGGCTCAGTCAGTGAAGCGTCTGCCTTCGGCTCAGGTCATGATCCCGGGGTCCTGGGATCGAGCCCCGTGTCGGGCTCCCGGCTCGGTGGGGAAGCTGTTTCTCCCTCTCCCTCTGCCTGTGCTCCCCCTGCTTGTGCTCTCTCTTTCTCTCTCTCTCTCTCTCTCTCTCAAGTAAATAAATAAAATCTTAAAAAAAAAAATGCCTTATGGACCCTTGGCTTTCCCCTACTTCTCCCAGTTTTCTGCAGTTTCTCATGTGACCTCCGGTTATGTTGTACCCCCTCACTCCCTCTCCCCCCTTCACGGCGGGGTTCCATAGGGCTCAGGAGAAGGTGGTCTGATGCTGGGGCCTCAGCGTTCCACCAAGCATGGACCATTAAAAACTGCACAAAACTGCTCCCACCCCACAACCCTTCCCCTGCCCTGGTCACAAGGGCCAGATTCCCGACCTCTTTCTCTCCTTTTCCACAGATGTGCCCTCATGGCTCAAAAGCCTCCGCTTGCACAAGTACGCGGCCCTCTTCTCACAGATGAGCTACGAGGAGATGATGACGCTGACTGAGCAGCATCTGGAGTCTCAGGTGACGCCAAGGGGAACATCAGGGACGTGTCATGGGCAGCACCATTTTGACGTGGCCCCAGCCTCTGATGTCTCTTCAGGCCTTGTTGGGGCACCCCAAGTACCTCAGCCTCACATTTCCAGCTTCCTCTCCCTTTCTGCCCCTACCACAGAATGTCACCAAAGGTGCCCGCCACAAGATAGCCCTGAGCATCCAGAAGCTGCGTGAAAGGCAGAGCGTCCTCAAGTCCCTGGAGAAGGTGAGGACCTGGTACTCCCATCTCCAAGGCCAGCTGACTGCCCGGTGGCTCTGGGTGGCCTCCCCTGGGCTTCCCCAGCCCTCAGGTCTGACCTCCAGAGGCCCCAGCCCTAGGGAGGCCAAGAGCAAGTTGGATCACAGGGTTCACCTGCCCGTGGCTGAGACGCTTCCCTCCCTTTCTGTCCTGGTCTGTGCCTCCAGACTTTGTTAACTCAATCCCTGCTGTCCCCTTTCACTTTTCCATTTCTGACTGGTGTTTCCGATGGAGCAGAATGTCTCCCTGTGTGCATGATCTCTCTTTCCATTTGGTGGTTTCTCATTCACTCACTCTCCTTTCATATCTGTCTTGATTTGTATTCCTTTTTCCCTTTCCTTGCCTCTTGCTTTCTGGTTCCATCTTTGGTGGGACCCTGAGGCCCCAGCATCAGACCACCTTCTCCTGAGCCCCATGGAATTCCACTTTGAAGGGGGGAAAGCGGGAGTACGTGTATACAGATGGGTACATATATGTGTGTATATGTGAGCTTGTCTTGTCCTTACCTGCCTTCTCTAAGTGCTAGGACACAAGCCTCCACCAGCCCTCTCCAAGCTCTGTCTGATCCCATTTGTGTAGTCATTCTATGTAGCTGTGGGGGTCAGCATGTGACCCTAGATGTGTCCTCCCTACTCAGGATGTGCTGGAAGGCGGGAATCTGCGCAACGCTCTGCAGGAGCTGCAGCAGATAATCATCACCCCCATCAAGGCCTACAGCGTCCTCCAGGCCACTGTGGCTGCTGCCGCCGCCACCACCCCTACTGCCAAGGATGGGAGCCGGGGGGAGCCACCACTGCCAGGTGCTGAGCCTCCCCTGGCTCACCCCGGCACAGACAAGGGCACTGAGGCCAAGGACCCTCCAGCTGCAGAGAGCTACCCCCCTCCACCAGCTCCAGCTCCCACTGATGGCAGTGAACCAGCCCCGGCTCCCGTCGCCGACGGAGACATCCCCAGCCAGTTTACACGGGTGATGGGCAAAGGTGAGACCAGGCAAGGCCCAGCAAGAAGTTCTGGGACAGGGAGCCAAGTGAACCCAGTCATTAGGGATCAAATCCAAGTTAAATGATGGGAGCAGAGCTTTTTAAAGTACCCTGGGGACTAGATCACTTCAGAGAGTGGCTGAGACTGAGTAGCAAGGCCCTGCCCTCAGGTATGTCCCAGTTGATGGTGGGAGACAACCCTTACTTAACCCGCACAGTATCTCCAGCCTGAGCAGAAGGGGGAACAGTGTGTCAGTGGAATTTGTGTACAGTATGAGGCAAATCCGTTGATTCTTTCACAGGAGACTAAAGTCCACAGGATGGGGATGGTGCAACTCATAGTGGGCTTGCCCTTTCCTAAGTCAGCATGGCATAGCCAACTTTACACTTGGGTCCATATCCTTTTAGCTGTGTAACCTGGGGCAAGTGATTCCACCTCTCTGAGCCACTGTGGCGGGCTTTATATATCCTCACAATAGCCAGGTACTGTGCTTCGCACACAGCCGGAACGCATCCAGCCGGAGTGTCCTCTTCCAACTTTTGTGCTGGCCAGCAGGGGCCGAGGGAGCTAGAGTATGGCAGAGGACATGCTGGGGCTAACGTCCCTCCCTCTCCCTTGCCCCTCAGTGTGCACCCAGCTGCTGGTGTCCCGACCAGACGAGGAGAACATCACCAGTTACCTCCAGCTCATTGAAAAGTGCCTGACTCATGAGGTGAGGCCTTCTCTAGGGTCCCAAGAAAGGAAAGGCTGCCTCCATCGCTCTCAGCATCCACATTCCTCATGCGGCCCTCAGGGCCCTGCCCGGCTGGCACCCACCCAGCGTCCCCAGCCCTCATCCCACCAGTGTTGGCTCCAGTGGCTGCTGTGAGCTCTCCTTCTCAGAGCCTTACTACATATTCCTTCTCTGGGGAGCCAGATCCCCCCCCCCCCCCCGCTGGTCCCTTGGCCCTCAGTTCGAATGAGTACACCTCAGGGACGCTTTCACTGGCCCCTCATAGCAGATCAGGCTTCTCGCGCCTCCTGGGCTTCTCCCTCACGGTACTCATCACAGTTCAGATGGCGTGCGTATCTTCTCCCCAGCTGAACCATTAGCTCTCTGTGTGCAGGTTACCTCTGCACCCCAGCATTGCCTAGCACAGAGCAGGCAGGCCGTAAATATTTGAGTGGATGAATGGAAGGCAGATCTGAAAGCACACCCTCCCTGCTTCACGCTCCCAATTCTAGGCGTTCACGGAGACGCAGAAGAAACGGCTGCTGTCCTGGAAACAGCAAGTGCTGAAACTCCTCCGGACCTTCCCACGCAAAGCCGCACTAGAGATGCAGAACTACCGGCAGCAGAAAGGGTGAGTGGGCGGGGGCCGTGGGGACCTTCACTCCCAAAGCCCTTGGTGCTGGACAGGTGGTGCTCAGTGGGCTGATCGCATTCTGGGCTGGGAATTGGTTGTCCTCGTTCAATCACTGGGTGACCTTCCACAAGTCACTCTGTGAAGATTTTCCCAGAAGAAAA
Source organism: Callorhinus ursinus (assembly GCF_003265705.2). Classification (NCBI taxonomy): domain Eukaryota; kingdom Metazoa; phylum Chordata; class Mammalia; order Carnivora; family Otariidae; genus Callorhinus; species Callorhinus ursinus. The sequence continues at coordinate 829,426 of NW_027397123.1, read as the reverse complement.
TCAGGGTGTTCTTACCACTAGAACAGGGTACTGAGCTGGCAGAAGCAACACGTGTCCCCTGTTCTCCCCTGTGTGCAGGGGGCTGTGAGGTCCCTTTTCTCCCCAAATACTAAATATCGCGTTTGAGAATTCAAGTTAGAACTGCTGTAAGTGGATGTGAGGAAACCTTTGTCTGCTCCCATCTCCATCCTGGGGGTACCTTGGGGCAGGAGTACAGAGTGCGTGATACAAGGACTTGGGCAGGGAGTCCTTGTTCAGAGCAGGTCTGTGTTCTGTCCTTCCCATGGGGATTATGACGGGAGAGGTGAGGAAGGGGCGGACAGCGGGGCCCCAACCACCTCAACTGACACCGTGCCTTCTCCTCTCTCACAGCTGGGCGTTCGGCTCCAACTCACTTCCCATAGCTGGCTCTGTGGGGATGGGGGTAGCCCGGCGGACCCAGCGACAGTTCCCCATGCCTCCCCGGGCCCTCCCACCCGGCAGGATGGGCCTTCTGAGCCCTTCAGGCATTGGGGGCATCTCCCCCCGACATGCCCTCACCAGCCCCAGCCTTGGGGGCCAGGGCCGACAGGTGAGCCAGCGGGAAGCGGAGGGCGTGGCACTTCTGGGTTTGGGGTGGTGGTGCCTGGGCTGTGCATGTCCATGTGTTTGCACCTGGGCCCGGCTCAGAGGGGAGAGGCTCCTTTGCCAGCTCCACCGAGCCTGGGCTTGGGCCTCAGGCTTTGGCCTCTTCCTGCTCAGCTCACCACTTTTCTCTTTCCCTGTGCCCTGTGCAGAACCTGTGGTTTGCCAACCCTGGAGGCAGCAACAGCATGCCCAGCCAGAGCCGCAGCTCTGTGCAGCGCACCCACTCCCTCCCGGTCCATTCATCGCCCCAGGCCATTCTCATGTTCCCTCCAGGTAAGCTGCCCCTGTCCTTGCGACTCCGCCTCGGCAGTACTCTCAGGTGGCCCTCCTCTCAATCCCATTCCCACTGTCCTCTCCTTCTACCTCCCACCAGTCTGCACCCATCTTCCCACATCCTGAGTTTTCTTTTACCACCCCGCACTCCCCCACTGCTGTTTTCTTTCTCCGATCCTGCTGCTTTCTCAGTCTTCTGTCTTCCCTTCTCCCAGCCCTACCTCTCCACACCTCTCCCTCCCTGTGTTCACAGCCTTAGTGTCCCTGTTGGTCTCTGTCACCGTCTCCTTAGAGGATCATTAAATACTCAGTTTGGAAGGGGTGGAGGGGACGAGACAGTCAAAGCATCGAGGTTTCTGTGGAGGGGAGTCCTGCCTGTCAGTCCCCTGGGATTCTTTCAGGCAGGAACCAGAGACTTCAGTTCTTAGATCAGGTTCCATACTAAAGGGTCTGTGAGGTGAGACGGCTGTTTTCCTTCAGCTCACAGACGAGTCTAGTGATGAGAGATCAGAATGAGGGTGAAGTGGGCAAAAGGGAGGTTAGGGAAACGCTAGCCCTGCCTTGCTCGTCGAGTGGGGGTGTCCCCTGCCCTGGGCCTGGCCTGCTGCTGGCCACTGAGGCTGCAGAGGCAGAGAAGGCTGGTCTGGAAAGGGCTGCCTCTGGAGAGATCTTCAGTTTGCGGATGGATGGGGCGTCTGGCTGGCTCATCAGTAGAGCATGCAGCTCTTGGTCTCAGGGTTATGAGTTCAACCCCCATGTTGGATGTAGAGTTTTACTTAAAAAAATTTTTTTTAAATTAGATTCGCACGTGACCCTAAGCTCTTCATGACATAAACTGCCAAATCAGTGGGTTTCTTAACTTACGAGATTATGTGAACTGCCATCTGTCAGAGGCAGAGGACCCTGTCCATTGTGTTCATCCTAGCCTAGGGCTTGGCACGTGGTAGGCATTTGTAACTGCTGTAAATGACTGGATGGATGAACTGCGTGAGCAAAAAATTGGAACAGTTCTTTCTACCGGCGTGCTGTGTGCTGAACTGTGTGTCCGGCGGCTTTCCACGCCATCAAATCAGATCCTCCCAGCTGCATACATGAGGGCGCTGGTGGTATTCCCCTATCAGTCATGAATCTGAGACTCAGGTGACTCGCCCAAGGTCAAAAAAAATATTTGCTAAGAAGAGACAGTTAGGTGTCCCGACATGGCCTGAGCTCAGAGTTCACTGGGGATGTGATGACAGGTGAGTCTGGAGGTGGGAGCAGGCTCTTCTGAACTCAGGTAGAAAGCTCAGGCTTTCTCCCCATAGCAGTGAGGGGCCAAGGAAGGGGTTGTAAGCCATGTGGGGTGGGGTCAGGTCTGCTCAGGGAGGTGGGCTGTTTCCCAGACACCAGAACAAGAGGCCCTTGAGAGATGGTTTGAGGACAAGCTCCATGGCTGCTGTCCTGATTTGCCCCATCTGCTGGGCCTGCCCAGATGACATCCTGCCCAGGGGAGCAAGTCCAAGTGGGGATGGGAAAGGTTCTAATTAAGCTTCTGCACCAAGTACAGAGCAGGTCATCAGTCAAGGAGTTGGGGGCTGCCCAGTGCCTGGGGCTGGTGCCCAGACTGCACCTAAGGCAGCATGCAGCGTGTGGCCTCCAGGAAGCCCCCTCAGCTTCCCGTCACTGCCTCGGCCTGCTGGTCAGGCTTGCTTTTCCTTGCTAAGCCTCTGCCCTTGCCATTATTGCCTCTGCCTGCTCCGTGAGACCCCCCAGGCTCGTCTGTGTCCTCCGTCCGTGCCCCGTCATCCTTCCATGGGAGCGTGTGCCGCGTCTTACATGCGGTTTCTCTGTCCCTTGCCCCCCTCCCTCCCTCCTCCTCTTTATCCACCTCCCCCACCCCCCGCACCAGCCCACCCAATCCTTTGTCTCCCAGGTTCTGCTTTCCGCACTCAGTTCAGCCCTCGCCTCTGTTCTTTCTCCCCCTCAGACTGCCCGGTCCCTGGGCCTGACCTGGAGATCAATCCCACTCTGGAGTCTCTGTGTCTGAGCATGACAGAACACGCCTTGGGTGGTGAGCATTTCCTCTTTCCCTGACCCAGCTCCCACCTACCCAGCAGCGTCTCCACCTCTGAACTGAGCAACTCAGAGCATCCTGAGGGGTCCCTAGGGGAGGCCAGCCTCCAGGGAGGGCCTGACTGGGATGACAGACTACCCGAGCGCCTTCTCTTGGGCCTCCCGCCAGTTCCTGATCTTCCTCCCTTCCTCCCTTTCTTACCACAGATGGGACAGACAAAACCTCCACCATCTGACGGGACCCACAGCCCAGCGCACCCATAGGCTCCCTGGGCGGCGGGCGGGGGCCAACCCCCAACGGGCTTCTCCGCGACAGCAAGAGGGTGGGCTGGCTCAGCTATACATTCTAGTATTTTTCTACTCTCTCACCCTTTTAACTTTTGTTTAACATTGGCACACGCCTTGCTCACTCCCAGGCCCGTCGAGGGATCTCTGCTGAGGCTCAGGGAGGTAGGAGGCAGCCAGGATAAACGGGGCAGGGACTGGCCAGCCTGACTGCCCCTCCTTCCCTCCCTCATCCCCCACCTGGCCCCGTCCCACCCCTGCCTCCTCCAGACTGCCGGCCACCCGCCCCTCCTAAGGGAGCAGCTTCCCCCCTATCTTATGGGACCTGCTCAGAACCATCTGACATTTGGGGAGAGAGAAGCAGGGTTGATAACCTGCTCTCCTGGTTGTTATTTGAGACGAGCTAAAGAGAAGGTGGTAGATGAGAGGAGCCTCTCTCTCTCTTTCCTTGCCACCTTCTTCTCCTTCCCCATTCCCACCATTTCCTGAGGATAGGAGCCACCCTCCTTTCACTCACCTCCTTTTGCCCTGTTTATCAGAGGTTCTCTACAATTAATTTCTTAGGCCTATTTAAGATGCATATTTATATAGTTCTTAACGGTTTTTCTCTCTGATCATTCCCTCTCATTTTTAGAATCCCCAGGCCTCTCTCTGAGCCAAGAAAGTGGCAGGGGGAGCCTGAATTTTACGAGGGGAGAGGGCAGAGCCCCCTCCTCCAGACCCCCTCGCCCTTCCCCACTTCCCCCCAGTCCTGGCTCCCCAGAGGCAGAGGTTGAAGGCAGGGAACCAGGGCAGCCAGTGAGGTCAGGAAGTCTGTTGCCTTAACATCCCCTTCCCGCAACCAACACACACCCTTGTCCACTCCCAGGTCTGGTTGCTGAAAGACTTGGGTTAAGGAATAAGGGAAAGGGGATTGTTTGGTTTTTGGTTTCTTTCCCCACCCCTCTTTTCTTTCATCCTTCCCCACCCCCCATTCGGTCATGACCTCACTTAAGTGGAACACTATTATCATAACCCAGAGATTTGTCCCAGCTGTGGAGTCATACAGACCCTCTGGTCTCTGTTCCTGCTGAGGGGTTGTGCTGGGGCCCAGGTGGAGGGAGGGGACTTGGGGGTTCAGACTGTGGGGAAGCCAGGGTCCCCTGTTCCAACCCCCTCTTCCCACTCAACCCACCCACCCCCCCACTGGGACATTCTCAAGCTTTTCACACCGAAAAGGAAAAAAAAAATGTTATTTTTAGATACATTTTATGAATAACTTTTGTTATGAATATGGCTGGTAACCATTGTGTATGTTATTAAAGATACAAAATGTTGGGAAAAAACAAAAAACCAAAAAAAAAAAAAATTTTAAAACCACCGCCCTCCCTGCACTCTCAGCCCATTCCCCAGACCTTCTTGCCTCTGCCCTCCTGGTCTGGACCTCCCTCAGCTCTGAGCCCAGGGAGGGGGAGGAAGCCAGGGGGTGGGGTGGCCCTGGGGATCTGCTAAGGTCCCCACCTCCTCTCCCAGTGCCGGGCTGGGTGGGGTGTCAGGTTTATTTATGTACCTCTTGCACACTCATCAACCTATGCAAGTCCCCCACCCCGGCCCCTCCATGTTTCTGTGCCTTTGCTCATTCCCCTCAAGCTCCCAGGGCTTCTCCAGTCCCCCTCTCCCAGTAGCCCCGGGAAGTGGGATGGACAGGGGCCACCTCGTTTGGAATCAGCAGGGTGTCCCTCTTACAGGACCCTCACCACCTCCCAGCCAGTTCTGTCTTCTTCACTACCCATCAGGGTGAGCTGGCTCTGCCGGCATTGGGAGGTGGTGAGGGACACCCCCCAACACACACACACACACACACAATGGGAGGCAAGAGCTGCCCCCCTCCCCCACCTGACAGCAGAGTGTGCAGGACGCAGGCGGCCCCACTCTGATGGGCAGGACCCTGACCCTCTTCTGCCCCAGCCCCTCCCCAGCCCCCTCCCCCCACCATGATTTCACCCTCCCTCCTATCCCCAGCCCCACTGGCAGAATCAGCTTTGAGTAACTGTACAGTTTTTCTCGCTGTTGGAGAAGACTTGTTGGAGTTTCACTTGTTTAATGGTCTGGGCTTATTTTGGAAAAAAAAAAAAAAAACAAGAAACAAAAACAAAAAAGGATTCTGACCTTTGTTATGCTACACTTCAGGGAAAACCTAGTGGCCTTAAGCTGAAGCCACGGAGCTCCTGGGAAGGGGGGGTGGGGGGAGGAGAGGTATAAAGCAAATGAGACCACAGGGCTGGGATGGGACATAAAGGGAAAAAAGTCGGTTTTATTAACAGCAAGGCTTGGAGGAGACGAAGGAAACAAAGGGAAAGGGCTCGCCAATAGACCACTCGAAAAGTGCCTTCCTGCGCATAGCAATCGCATTATAATCATGTCTGCACCAACCCTGAAGGACCTGAGACTCAGTCACTGTCACTGTCGGCTTCACTGGAATCGGAAGCTGCAGCTTCACTGCCATCCTCCTGGGCGGAGTGCTCACTGCCACTGGGGAAGGGACTGGCACTGCGGCTCCGGCTCCGCTGGCCACCCCCATCGCTGCCACTGTCCGAGTCATTGTCACTGCCACGGGCCTGGCCTCTGTCCTCATCATCAGAATCCGCATCGTCTTCCGAATCCGCATCACTGCCAAAGATCTCCTCTTTGTCCCGAGCGGCCCGGGCCTCGTCCTCGCTGCTCTCATCCTCACCGCTACCACTCTTGTCACTCGCCTCATCCCTGTCACCCTCTTCACGTTCACTCTCGCTGCCCGAGCGCTCATCCTCGCTGCCTTCCTTCTCACTGCTGCTGCCTTTCTCTCGCTCCTCATCTGTGAGGGAGTAGGGAGAAGTGAGACCCAGTTTCCCACCCTTCCAGAGCTCCTGGGATTTGGCCTGTCCAGCTTTACCTGAGCCCCCAGCTTCTTTCTCTTCTGTCTCCATCTCTTCTTCCTCTTCCTCCTCGGGTTCATGGTTCTCCAGCTGGGCCTTCCGTGCCTCCTAGAAGCAGCAGGGTCGAGGGGAAGGAGGATGTTCTGTCAGGCTTCTGTCTCTCTCCTCACCCACCCCCACCCTCTCCACGGGTGCCCTGGGCCAGCCAGTGATGTTTGTTACCTGGGCTTCTAATTCCTTCTCATTCATGTCCCGGTGTTTGACCACAAGCAGGGCATTGGTGCCAGACTGAACCCCAGCCTTTGCCCGACGTTTACTCAGGCGGACCCTGCAGTGGGCAGGTTGGTGGGGAGGGGTGTGTGGAAGATGCATATTTTAAAGACCCCAGTGGGGGATCTACTCTAACTTGGTTCTTACTTCCTCACCAATGCTTAGTCCAAAACAGACCAGAATAAATGCAAGTTGAATGAAGGAAACTAAACTCAGAGGTTGGATAAGGGAAAGGGAAGGTTAATAGCTTCATGAGTCCGACGTATTTATAAAATGTACACACACACACAGTGTTACGTATATGTAACAGATTTAAGGTGAATTAGCAACACTTAAAAGCATAGAACCTAGATTGCTGGCTTTCGGAAAATGTTAATCTGTGGCTCCACTGGGACTTTTCCTTCCCATAGAATAGCAACAATAGGTTGGAGCCCTTTGCTGGGCTAGGTCATGGTGCCCCTTGGAGGCTGCCAAGAGCTCCAGGTCACCCAGAGCCCACCAGCCCACAGTGCTACCTTTTACATGGGATCAGAATTTGTGATCTCTGCTTTAAACAAACTCAAGGTCACACTTTCTTTCCCAACCTTTACATACACCAAGGTCCCTAGCACAGGAGTAAACTTCCAGCTCTCAGGAGAAAGTTTGTGGGGGTCACCTTTTTTAACTCGGGTATCCAGGATTTCATTTGAAATATTTACGCTCATTTGATGTATTACTCCGTATTCCGCCTATGCTGACTTTCACATGAAGTCTCTTATTACATCGGAGGGAACTTGGCTATTCACCCTACAAAGAAGCTCAATCTCGAGATTTTTTTCCTGGGTTCGTGTGTTAGAACCAGGTCCAGCTCACATGCTCAAGCAAGCTGCTTCTATTCTTGTTTGAAACGCCTCCAAGGCCTCCAAATGACCTCCAAGGTGGTTCCTGCGTACCCTAGGCTCAGGATTCTAAAGCACAGGCCCAGGCTAATCTGAGGTAGGGGTGTACCAAGTACCTGGTTTCCAGTTCATTGTAGTAAACCCCGTCACCCTCCCGGAAGATGAAGAAGTAGTTCTCCTCGTAGCCCTTGCTAGCTTTGTTCTTCACGTTCCAGTTGTACTCCCGAGCGATCTTATAGTCGTACCTGATGAGGACGAGGGGAACAAGGTCAGCAGCCCCATTTCTTTCTTCTAAGGGAGAAAAGGGAGAGCCAGTCCTCGATTCCCAAAACCTAATCCCAACCCACGCACACATCATCCGGTGCATAGTCCATCTCCTCCTCCTGGTCCCGCTTTCGTTTCTTCAGCGTCTCTTCCACAGGCAGGAAATAGGCCACAAACTGGTTCCCTTCCTCATCCATCATGCCTCTGGATGGGAGAAGAGGAGGAATGGTGAAGAGTGAGGACAAAGGAGCAGTGAGGAACAGGCCAAGGTGGGCAATGGGGCCACTTACTTACCTGATCATGGCCTGAGACATCATCTCCAAAGCAGCTGCACCACTCGTGTCCTTGGGGGCTGGGTCGGAGTCAAAAATTACCTGAGCACATGGGTTGATCCACATCTAGGGGCAAGAGCACTGGGATTAGACTGGGACAAACAGAGATGGCAGGCTATCCCTTGCTGCCTCCTGCCCTGGATCTGACCTTAAAGTCTGGGAAGACAGGCATGACCTCCACCGGTGTCACTCGTGGCTTGCTGTAATGCTGGGAGATCTGGTGGGGGCAAAAACAGGGTGGGTGAGGAGGATGCGGAGCTCTGGAACTGCACCTTGGTCTGCCCCCAACCCCCATCCCATCCCAGTCCTTCAAATACCGATTTCTGGGCATCCTCAAAAGTTTTCTCAATGGCTGTGATCTGGCTATCCCTGTCTTTGTATATTTCTTCCTCCGTGAACTGCTGCTTCACAGAAACCCCAATCCTAGGAGTAAAAGAGGGAGGCCTTTAGGGATCACTGGACACACCTGAAATCTCCACTTTCCCTCCCTACCCACCACAACTTACTTGACCTCAGGCTTCTCGTTGGAGATGCCATAACGATTGAACTCAGTGGAGATGTACTCAGTCTTCCGCATCCACGGCACCACCTTTGCATGCTGCTGGGATCTGGGGGTAGAGTATTAGGCACCTAGGACCCACCACCCTCCTTCCATCATAGATCCCCCCCCCCATCTCCAGCCCCCACTCAGCACACGCCCACCTCTTGGAGCTTGTGGGGGCCTGAATCTCCTCTTCCAAAAGCTTCTCATCAGCTGGATCTAGGAGTACTAGAGGAGAACAAAGCGGTAGGAGGACTATGAGGGCTGTGAGGGAGGGCCTGGCCTTTGCTGGTGTAGAGCAGGCCCTCCCTGCCTTCCCACACACCGTTGGGGTCGATGCGGTAGGTATCGGGGTTGATGAGATCAATGGTGACCCCCAGGTCTGGCTCAGTGAGGAGGTCGTGTTTGTGCTGTTTTTCCAAGGAAGTCGCTTTGTACTGGACGAACCTGGGTGGGGAAACATACCCATTATATTTTCCTTATTCCAGCTTTACCCTTCACATTCCTGCTTCCCAGAGCCCAAGCTTTTCCAGGGAGGAACTCAAATTGGGAGTGTCCCCCCATGTTGGAGTCAGAAGGCTGGCTCTTCAGTGGGAAAAGACTTGGACACTGCTTGTTTCATTCGTTAACAAATGTTTATGGAGCACCTACTACCATATTGGTAGGTACCGTTCTAGGCCCTGAGATGAGAGCAGTCAACAAAAGAAGCAATCCTTGCCCTCAAGGAACTCATGATCTGAGTTGTTTCGCCCTCCTCCATCTCAGTCTCACCTGTTCTGGTCAAAGGGGTAGGTGATGAACTTGGGGTCGAAGGGAATGTCCGGGAGGCTATTGCAATACTTGACTCGGCAGACCACTCCAGACCTGGGAATACAGTGGCTCAAAACCCAGCCCCTGCTGCCCCACCTCTGCTCCCAGCCCCCACTGGTCCACCCCTTCCGGGAAACCCCAATGGGGCTCACCTCTCAGGCAGAGTCCGGTGAGAATTGGGCCTGGTAGGTAAGAGAGAGAGACATTGACAGAAAGATGGAGAAAACAGGATTGACAGAAGAATTAAGGGGGGGGGGTCTCCAAGCTTTTAAAGAAGGGAAGGAGGGGGTGACAAACGGTAATCCCTTTGGGAGGGGTGCTCCAAGAACTTTAACGGAAGGACCCTAGGATTCAACTCCTTGTAGAGAAAGTGTCTCCAAACGCTTTCATGAATGAATCCAACTGCTCAATCCCTTTTGGAGGTACCGTCTTCATGTGCTTTAATAGAACTACGTGCTCAATTGCTTTTAGCAAAGGGGTTCTCCAAACGCCTGACTGAAGTAATAAACGCACAATCCCTTCTAGACAGTCTTCCAAGAGCTTAATCCCTGAACTCCATGACAGGGAGGTGGGGGCAACACCCCATCCCTGAAGGAACCCACCCCTGTCTGTCAAAAGTGAGCGCTGCGTGACGTCACGGCGTTCGCGGCGACGGTTTGACATCACTGGCGGACCCGGGGGGCTGGTGACGTTGTAGGAAGACACCCGCGCCCGACCCCCCGCCTCGCCGAAACCTGGATAGACCTAGACGAAAGCGGTACAGCCAGGTGGCGTGGCGCCTACCTGTGGCCATCCTCCCGCTGGGCCTGGGTCTGGATGGTGGGCGCCATGGCGACAAGGCGAAGGAAGCCCGGACGGGGTCCTTCCTGAGCCGCGGCGAGACGCGGAGGGGTGTACCGACGTCGGCGAGCGCCTAATCCGAGAGAGGGCTCGGTTTGGCGCCGCTCTCTGCCGAGGTAGGGTCGGAAGGAGGTAGGCTGGTGAAGAATTCCAGTGGAGACTCAGCTAAACGCGCAGGCAGCGCCAAAGACGGACTCCCAGCTCCGGCTCCACCAACTGCCGCCAAGACGCTGAGGACCCGACAGGTCGCCTCAGGCCGCGAGGCCTTCTGGGAAATAGAGTCCGGATTAGACCCACACCCGGATTGGCAAACGGCTGGGTAAAGAGCGGAGCGAGGGAGGAAGAGCCTCTTGTGATTGGCGAATCGGTATCTCAATCTGGACGTTTTATTTGAGAGTCAACTCCGGGAGGCGGTTATTCTTTCCTCCCGTTGGCTGAGTTATTTGGGAGGCGGAGCTAACTAGCAAGCGGGGCCTGGAGACAGGGACGCTGAAAAGAAACCAGGAGAGACGCTCTTGTGGCGCACTTCCGGTGCGCTAAACTGAGAAAGATGGCTGCGTCCCAGCAGCAGGCTGCAGCTGCTTCGTCTGCTGCGGGTGTGTCGGGTCCGGGTTCGTCTGGTGGCCCGGGTCCGCAACAGCAGGCGCAACCACCAGCACAGCTGGTGGGGCCTGCCCCGAGCGGGCTTTTGCAGCAACAGCAACAGGACTTCGATCCGGTGCAGCGTTATAAGATGCTCATCCCGCAGTTGAAGGAGAGTCTACAGGTGATTGGCCGAGAGCTGCTAGAAGCTAGCGGGGTTTGGTTCTCTGATTCCAAGGGGGAGGGCGGAGGGGCTCTTTAGTCTGGGAGAGCGCAAAGGAGCATTAGGCAGGAAAGCGGAATGACATTTGGTCCTCTTAATGAGGCCAAAGCGAAGCTCTGCGGCTCGACAGTGCGAGCGGATCAGTACGGATGTTGGGCCTGGGAATGGCCGGAACTCGAGTGGGAGGGAGTTTAAAGGTAAAACAAGGCTCTGGTGGTTAAAGCCTGAGGAAAGGACTAGCCTCTACAGAGATTCTGCCTGTGATTGGTGGATGTGGGAGGACTGTAGGATATGTCGGAGAGATTATTGGGAGAACCCTAGGTGAGAGCCGGCCTTTGGGAAAATATGGGTGCTACTCTGGATTGACAGGAGGAGAGGTGCCAAGTGAAGAGGAAGCTTGAAATTGAATATATATATTTTTAAAGATTTTCCTTATTTCAGAGAGAGAGAGAGCAAGCATGAGGGGGGCGGGGGAGGGGCAGAGGGAGAAGCAGACTCCCCGCTGAGCAGGGAGCCGAGCGCCGGCCCATCCCAGGATCCCGGGATCATGACCCGAGCCAAAGGCAGACACTCAACCGACTGAGCCACCCAGGCGCCCCGAAATTGAATAGACCTTAAGAGTGTAGATCTATCAAAAGTGTCCCCTTCTGTTTCTCTATTTTCTGCATTTTTTTCCCCTTAACTAGACCTTGATGAAGGTTGCAGCCCAGAACTTGATTCAGAACACTAACATTGACAACGGACAGTGAGTATAGTCCCCTTTCCCCGGTCTTAGAACCTCATACCCGGATCCCCACCCACCTACCCCCCTTCCTTCTGTTTTCAAGCCCCACTCCTTAGCGACCCGGCTTGCTCTTTTGCCTCTTCTAAAACAGCCCCTTAGGCCCTGCCTTGGGCCTTCTGGGCCTAAACTTGGTTTCCTGATGGATACTTGGTTGGGTAGACACTGAAGTCTCGGAGATTGGAAATCCATTCTCCAGTCACCTTCTCCTCCTGGGCTATAGAAAGAGCAGTGATGGACCCATACAGCGCTTTGACAAGTGTCTGGAGGAGTTCTACGCACTCTGTGACCAGCTGGAGCTCTGCCTGGTAAGGGGCCGCCTAGACACTGGGTGACCACAGTCTTGCCTCAGTCCCCAGGTCTTCAGGAACTGTCAGTCAGCACACACTGGGCATCTCCTAGGGGCCACACTTGTGCCTCAGCTGATGCTGGGGACGCAGTGTTGCTGCAGTCCTTGCCTTCACTAAGCTTCCAGTTCAGTGGGGTGACATACATCTCCAAACGGTGACAGCTGAGAGTGGTCAGGGCTGTAATAGGAAAAGCCCAGGCCACAGAAGTCAGGGCTATGATGGGGGAGGCACAGGAGGAGGGGTCAGGATTAAAATGAGGGAGGCTCAGGGGATTGTGGAAGCCCCAAAAAGGCACCCGACTCTGCCTAGGGTGGGGCAGGGAGAAGAGAGGGTGGCTCAGAGAGGTTTACTGGTAGAGAGCACATCTGAGCTGAGACTGGAGCAAAAATGGAAGGGGGCAGGAGTTTCGAGGAGGGCAGGTGGCTAAGAGCACAGCCTCTGGAATCTGGATGGACCACCGGTCTCTACCTGTGAGCTTCGGGTTTCTCCTTTGAGAAACGGATTTTGGGGAAAGACGGCAAGATCATATATGTAAAAAGCGTAACGTGGTACTAAGCACGTGGCAAACATTTCCTGTAGTGACATCATCATCGTCATTATTTTAAACTGGGGTTTGAGGCCTCTGGGTGGCTCAGTCGTTAAGCATCTGCCTTCGGCTCAGGTCCTGATCCCAGGGTCCTGGGATCGAGCCCCACGTCAGGCTCCCTGCTCGGCAGGAAGCCTGCTTCTCCCTCTCCCACTCCTCCTGCTTGTGTTCCCTCTCGCTGTGTGTCTCTGTCAAATAAATAAATATTTAAAAAAAAAATAAACTGGGGTTTGAAGGAAAAGTCAGAATTTGAGAAGCCTGGTGGTGGCAAAAAGGTGTTCCAACCAGGAGGAACAGGTTCTACTTTAATTTCCCTTTAGGAATGTCACGAAATTCAGTTTAGCTGAGGTATAGCAGGCATTAGGGCTTGTTGGAATTTTTTTTTTTTTTTTTTTTAAGATTTCTTATTTATTTGAGAGGGAGAGCACATGTACATTCGGGGGCAGGGGGCAGGGGCAGAGGGAGAGAGAAGCAGGCTCCCCGCTGAGCGTAGAGTCTGACGTGGGGCTTAATCCCAGGGCCCCCAGATCATCACCTGATTCGAAGTTAGACACTTAACCCACTGAGCCACCCAGGCGCCCCAGGGCTGCTTGTATTTTGAATATAGCCCCGAGGGTGCTGGGGAGCAGTGGAGGAGTTTAAGCAGGGAAGAACGTGGACCTGCTGGCTTTTTTAGGAATATGGCTGCTATATTCTTTGGCTGCCGAGTGAAGGATGGGTCAGAGGAGCCAAGAGTGGAGGCTGAGAGGCCAAGGAGGCAACCATGACAGGATTCAGGTGGGCTAGGCTGCACCAGGACAGGGCCCTGAGGAATTGGGGAAGAGCAGGTGGGAAAGCTACACAGAAGGCTCTGTGTACAGGCTATGGGGCTGCCAGACCGTGGAAGGAGCGGTCTCCAGGATGAGGGCCAGGGCTCCAGTTGGAATGGCAGTGCCCTTCCTGCGATAGGGACCCAGGAAGAGGAAGAGGAACAGTTTGGTGGGGAGGGTAGAAGAACTCTGGGATTTCAGGGGAGGCTGGGGACACAGGTGTGGTGGTGTCACTGCAGAGGTGAGAGCGGAGTGGTGCGTATGGGTGGGGCAGCCGTGAGGGGCCATGAGCACGAGAGGAGCTGAGGCCTGGGAAGTGCCTCACTTAGGGCTTGGGCAGAGTAAGCAGGAACTAGACAGAGCAGCCAGAGGAGGAGGAGGAAAACCAGGAGTGTCATCGGAGAAGTCACTGCCAGGGTCAAGGCTGGAGTTAGGACAGTCCCGGCACCGGCAGCTGACACTCACTCCGTGATGTGCTAGGATCTCTGGCTGTCTCTCTCGCTCTTCTCGCCACTCTCACCCGATGAGGTAGCAAAGGCAGTGATTAAACCCATTTTGTTTTCCAAAGAAGGAAAAAGACTCAGAGCGAAGCAGCCGCATGCCTCAGGGTCACCCAGCACGTGGTTGGCAGGGCCAGGCTCTGACTCCAAGCCCCTGGGAGTCCAGAGGCCAAGCAGGCTACCCAAGGCTGGCCCTTGGGGTGGGGTTGGGAGCCCCGGGAGTGACACTGATGCCGCACCTTGCCTGCCCATCCACAGCGCCTGGCCCATGAGTGCCTGTCCCAGAGTTGCGACAGCGCCAAGCACTCTCCAACTCTGGTGCCCACGGCCACCAAACCGGACGCCGTGCAGCCGGACAGCCTGCCCTACCCACAGTACCTGGCGGTCATCAAAGCCCAGATTGCCTGTGCCAAGGACATTCACACTGCTCTCCTGGACTGCGCCAACAAGGTCACGGGCAAGACGCCTGCACCACCTACAGGCCCTGGGGGCACCCTGTGAGCTGGCAGGGCTGGGAGTGGGCAGGCTGCTCGGGAAGGGGGCGGGGAGGGAATGAAGAGTGACCTCAAAGCAGCCTGGTCTCTGCCTCTTCTTCGCGCCTGAGCCCTGTGGCTGGAGCCAGCAGGGGGCAGCAGAGGCCAGCAGGGAGCACGCAGGGCGGGGCCTCGCCGCTCCCCCCCCCCCCCCCCGCTGTCCTGCCTAGCCGGGATGCACTTTGGACTGCCTGTTGATGACCTCTTCCAGAGGCTCTCCCCCAGCTTGGCCTGAGCAAAGAGCCCTGACCTGCCTCTCTCCCTCAGTCCTTCTGGATTCTGTTAGGGGGATGGTCTCTCTGTGGTTGCTCCTTTTTCTAGCTGTCTCTCTGTGTTTCTAAGGTATGGGTCTGTTGTCTGTCTCTCATTTGGTCTCTTTCTGTCCCTGTCTCTCTGCCTCTGTGGTCCTGTCTCCCTGTCTCTGACCATCTCTGTCTTAGTCCCCTTTTGCTCTCTTCTGCCGCCAGTTCCTAAGTGGGACTCTGTTTTGAAGGGGGCCAGATTCCGGGAGCCAGACCCCTAGGCTACCTGGGGCTAGGGGAAGAAGTTGCATTTCCAGGGGCCACGGCCAAGTCCAGGGATCCCCTGGACCCAGCACCTCCCATGTCAGCCCAGCCCCCAGGTCCTCAGCCCAGGAAAGGGGAAGTGAAGGGGTTCTAGGCCCTGACCTCAGCATGCCTGGTCTGAGAGCAACTCATTCCCCCACCCCAACCCAGAGCCTGCGTCAGCAGCATTCAGACAAGGGGCATTGTGCAATCCGTGGTGAAGCCTAGCCCAGCTGGATGCCTGGGTCCCTGTATTTTTAGCCCCAAAGGAGAAGTGAAAAGGCCCTAGCAGGGGTGAATCATCAGTCCTGGGGAAGAACCCAGGCGCCTGGGCCCCAGCTCCGGGAAGCAGGCCTTGGGGAGGGGGCTTCAGGGAAGGGTGGCCCACCGGGCTCCCTCTCTTCTCTGAGAGCGAGCTTTGGGAGCTCAGGCTTGGCTTTCAGGCCTGGGCAAGTACAAGGCGGAGCTACCAGCCCAGGCCCAGCTGTTGGGGTGTGAAAGGCTCAAGTGAGTCAGCTTGGTTGCGGGACTGCCCCACCCAACACCTTCTGTGCCCTGGTTCCCATCTTGCCACCCAGAGGCGTCCTGTCCCGGACCCCACGTCTGCAAGGAAAGCCTGGGACTGTGGAGACCTGTGATTCACCCAGAGCCCGAGTCCCCACACAGGAGTCCTGGGAAATGGCCAGCCCCTCTGTGTGTGTGTATGTGTGTATGTGTGTGTACACATCCCAGAAAGTTCCTTTCTTGAAGTGACAGGCATGCAGGGCAGGCCCCCACGAAGGGTAACAGACCTCTCTCTCTCTCTGTCTCTCTCTCGGGCACTAGCTGAAGACACTGTCCACGGGAATAAGTCTGACACAAATGCAAGATATGCAGTTGAAGAATTATGTTACTTTGTTTAAAAAAAAAAGTTTGAGAGCTTAGGTTGCGTAGTGGTCCGTGGGTATTCATCATTATTATAGTCTGTAAATAGATGTTACACATATTACTTGTCAAATAGATGGTAAGATTTACTTTGGGGGAAGAAAAGTCCTTGGCAGAGGTCACGAAGGTCTTGCTGAGAAGGTGGTACTGGAGTAGACTGCATGTGGGCATTTGGAGGAGCATCCCAGGGAGGAGAGCGGCCGGCGCAAAGGCCCTGAGGCAGGAATGTGCTGATGTGTTTATGGGACAGTGTGGAGGCCTGGACCACAGCACAGGGACAGGGGTAGAAGTTCACACAGGTCACAAAGGACTTTAGCGGAGATTTTTACTAGATTATTAGACCCAGAGGGAGATTATACAGCCTGGTGCACAACCACATACTCCAGGGAAAGGTGTACATGAGAACCACAGCCACACAGGGCACAAGAGACCATGCAGAGAACAGCTTAACCCACCGCCCTACAATCATGGTGTCCCCAGGATCTCCGGTCCAGTGACAGTCCCACAAACCCTAAAGGAGCAATCCAACCACATGAATATACAAACAACTCTAATCACCATTTAACCCTCTATCTTTCACCCCATCGCAGACTTTGCCCATCACAGGCTGACTCAGCCCTACCCTCAGCTCAACATTATCGAAAGCAGCCTTAGCTGGGGATAGATAATGCTTCTCAGGTACAAGTGTGTGCGTGTGTGTCTCGGCTCTGCCCATGGAGGCGGCGAACAGTGACCAGCCGCCCTCCCCATCATGTGCGCTGTAGACGTCAGGAACCGAAGTTCACCAGTTTCACTGCCTTGTGACTGGGCCTCAGAGGAACCTCATCCAGACTGTGGCCTCCCCGTGTTCTCAGCCTCACCCCGAATAAGGACACAGACACTTGGAAACACTAATTCGCGACACGCGCAGCTGTGGGGACCATGCACACAGCCACAACTACCTACAGTCACACAGGTGCTCACACACACAGCTTCCGAGTCGCGCTCACAGGTCCTCCGCCCGCCGGAAGGCCCGGCTACCCAGGCCCTCACCAGGCACTCCTCAAGGAGTTCCACACAGTCACTCCAGAGCCCACAGTGGTTCAGCGCTCCGCAGATGTGCGTGTAGGTATGCAAGTCACACGTTCCTGTGACGGCCACCTCGAAGACAACTGCAGTTGAGTACACACTCCCACACGCAGAGATGGCTAAAGTAAACAGTAGAGTCACCCGCACAAGTGCAGGTGGTTTCACACATGTATTCACACAGCCGTGGCGGGCGGGACTGGAAGGGCACAGCCCTCACACAGGAAACGGGGCGCGCACCCTCGTGTCCCACACCTACCTCCCCTAACTGTGCACCCAGCCACGCCGGGGCACACACGCTCGCACCTGCAGTACACACACACACACACACACACACACACTGCCACACAACGTCGGACCCGGTCCCCCCCTGCCCCCCACCGCTGGCCCACGCAGTTGCACGCTCGGCCGCGCCCGCTCGCGCCCAGGCACGCCAGGCGCGCACACGTGCCGCGAGGACACGCTCCCCGGCTCGCCCGCGCACTCGCACCGACTCTCACACCCCCGCGTTTCCCGTCCCCGCTTGTTTTTCTGGAAACTCTGCTCGCCGTTCCCCTCCCCCTAGGCCGGAAGTGCCCGCCGTATTTTTAGCCGCACTGGTTTCCGCCCCTTTCCTCCTCGCTCTGCCCGCCCAGGAGCTACCCCCCTGCACCCCGCGGGGGACCCCGGCCATCCCCTTCCCCACCGTCATTCCAGAGGGGATTCCCGGCCGCCGCTGGGGCCACGGATTTTCCCGCTGGCTACGTGGGGAGCGGGGAGGAGTCCTGCCCTGAACTTCCTCCCGGGCTGGGTGTCTGGGGCCTGGACGGGGTGGGAAGGGGGATGGGAGCCAGACTCCTAGATGGGAGAGGGGGGAGAGGCTGGGGGCTCGGACTTGGGGGGGGGTCTGACGTAGGAGGGGCTGGAGGCCCGGTCTCCTGGATCTGAGCAGAGAGGTGGTTTGGAGATCCGCACTCCTAGAGCTGAGCAAGGAGGGGCCGAGGCCCGGGGCCCGGGGTCCCACCCGTCTGCATTTCCGTGGAGGATCGGCCCTTCCCCGCGCAAAGCTCCCTCTCCAGCCTCTTCGAGCGTCGCCCAATCCCAAGCGTCCCGGCTGTCGGGGCCGATGACTAAGCAGATAGGAGAGGGGAGGGGGTCAGCCTGACTCAGGGCTGGGAAATGCTCCCTGTCCCTAGGGAATCGAAACTCCTCCAGGATCGCGGCCATAGCCGAGCCAGACTCCGGGGACCCCGGGGTGTCTCCCCACCTCCCGTTTCCCCGCCGCCTCCGTCCTATTAGCGGCACAGGGATTTGGAGCCCAGCCGGGAGGCGGGTACCAGACACCTCCCCTTTCCCCTTTTTCCCGTTGTCCTCGAGGCTGTGTGTTTACAGGCGACACAAGCCCTGGTTACAAGAGAGGAACCCGGGCGTCCGGGTCGAGCCTCCTCGTCACGGCTTCCAGGAAGCCCCCCTCCCCCGCCCCTTGCGAATGAGTCACGGGCGAGCGGGAGGCTGCAACCGTGCCAAAGCCGCCCGCAGCCGCCCAGCTCACGGGACTGGCCGGGAAGGTCCCTCAGCCCCAGAAAGCGCCGCACCAGGGATTCCCCCGAGCTCTGTCCGACGAGGCAAGTCGGTGTGCCTGCCGACTCTTCCCACCTCAATACGAGCCCGCGGTCGCAGCTTGCAAAAATAAACTTTCCACCGTTATAACTGCACTCCATGGCAATGATTTCTACCCCCAGGTTTTCACTCAGGGCAGCCAGCTCACCAAGATCCCCTTAAAAGTAAACTTTCTTCCCAGGTCTCTGTAACAGAGTGTCACTCAGGGCTGTGACAATCACAAACTTGCCAACGTGGGGCGTAATCCCCGCAAATTAAGAGTTCTCTCGAGGCACACCCCTTTACAAGACACCCCTGCAACCATCGGTCGGGGGGATGACCCATTTCTCCCGCCTCCAGACGACTTTCCATCCAGGCAACCCTCCACCACAACAAAAGACCTCCCCGTTTCCAATCTTGAGTTTTCTCAGAGGGCAAACTCTTAGTAACAGGCACTAGGAGAGTAACTTGGCCTTTCTGTGCCTGGGTTTCCTGGTGCGTAAAATGGGCATAATAACGCCCTTGAGTTAATGTATGTAAAGCACTTTCATAGAACAGTGCTTAGCCCAGACGGAACGATCAGAAGTGCCATTCTTTATCTGCGTGAGCATGAGAGGATCCCTTCCCGCCTCTCCAGGTATCCCGGGCCCCACGCCCCCCGCGAGTCGGGGTAGGGGTATGGCGAGCGATCAAAGGTCTCCGGATCTGGGCTGTTTGGGGGTGAGACCCAGCCAGGCGGGTAGGTCTCAGAATTCCCCACCCAGCCTGTTGGTCTCCTCTCGGTGTTGCTCCTACGGATTTCTGTTTGTAGGTGTTTGTTTCTCCCTCTTTTTCTGTTTATGTGGCCCTCCCTCTCGCTTCCCGCTTCGAGTTTGTCTCTCTGGAATTGTCTCTAACATGTCTTCTTCTCTGTCTCCCAACTTCTTCTCTCCCTGCCCTGTCTCACCCTCTGGGTCTATGTCTCCCAGCGTGTGTCTCTCCCTCCACGTCTGTCTCTCTGTGTGTTTTTCTCTTTGGGTCTCTCCATTTCGGTCTCTCTCTCTCTCTCTCCCCACGTCTCTCCCCGCCCCCGTCCGCCTCTCCCGCGCACGCCCTCTTGGCCTCAGCCCGTGTCAATTCCCCCGGGAGCCCTGCCCCCACCACGGCGCAGTTCGATTCTCCACGCCTCCGTCTCCAGCCTTGAAAACTGGGCCGACACCACCCCACCCCCACCCCCACCCCCCTCCCAACCCTGGGCACTCCCCGCTGGGTCGGGGCCGCCCGCGGGGCGGGCTCCGGTTCGTCTTGGCCGGGGGCCGGGGGCCCAGAGGGCCTGGCTGGGGGCGCGCGTCCGGGAAGCGCCCCTCCTGGCCCCACCCACCCGGGCCCGCCCCGCTGGCCCCGCCTCCACCGCCTCTATAAAAACCCCCCGGCTCCGCCGGCCAACCGCAGCCTGACTTCAGCGCTCCCAGTTTTGGCCGACTCCGCAGCCCATCGGCCTTTCGCGCCGCCATGGATCTCACCGCCATCTACGAGGTGAGCCCCGCCGAACGACACCCCCGGGGTCCGCTGGCTTGACTCCCTCCTTAAACTAGGGCTCTCTAGCGCCGAAAAGTCCGGCCAGGGACCTCCGGCTCCCTTCTCAAACTGCAGCTAGGAAGAGTCGCACACTCCGGCCCGGGGTCCCTGTCTCCCTTTTCAGACCAGTGCGAGTCTCGGGAGGTGCAAATGGAGCTCGCGACTTCGGGTCTCCGGCGCAACATTGGTGGGGTGGCCCTCGGAGATGGAAAGTTGGAGGACTTTTTTCAGACTCCGGCTGTCTGGAGGCGGAAATGGCCCCACACCTGGCTTACCCCCTAGCAGTTGCTGAGGGCGCGGTTTTGCGCGGAGGCGTCTCTGGGGTTGGAGTCTCGGGGTGAGGGGAAGCCAACTTCTGTCTCTCCACCCCTTGACCCAGCGGAGAACTCTGGGAACTCTAAAACCGAAGAGATCCCGAGTCCTGGGTTAAGTTTGCATGCTTCTCCAGTTGTGAAACTGGAGAACCCCATGCGCGGGGTCAGATCCCGAGGGGCCCAGAGGCTCGAAATTGGGAGGACAGTGGTGGTGTCTGACTTTGAGGGTCTCCTCTTGATCCGGTCGGGGGAGCCGGGGTGCCTTCCTAGGTCCCTCGGGATAGGCTTCTGTCGCGAATAAACTCAGAACGCCCAAATCGGGATTCCCGCGATCCGGCACCCATATTTTAATGTGGGCAGGTGGGGCTCAGGCCGGGAAGCCCACAAACCGGACTGGCAGGCTCTTAGGTGCCCTCCAGCTGTGGTGGGGCGTCACCCAGCATTTTCGGTGTCTTAAACAATCCTTGTTCCCACAGAGCCTCCTGTCGCTGAGCCCTGACCTACCATCTGACAACGGAGAGACCGAGTCCAGCCCAGGCTGGGCCTCCTCCAGGCTCTGGAGCCTCAGCTCATCCGACAGCAGCCTGGCTGGGGTGGGTGCCCGCCTGCCTGGCCGCTCCACCAGCCTGGTGGAGGGTCGAAGCTGTGGCTGGGTGCCGCCACCCCCAGGCTTCGCCCCCCTGGCTCCCCGCCCAGGCCCTGAACTGTCGCCCTCACCCACCTCACCTACTGCAACCCCCACCACCTCATCCCGGTACAAGACTGAGCTATGTCGGACCTTCTCAGAGAGTGGGCGCTGCCGCTATGGGGCCAAGTGCCAGTTTGCCCACGGTCTGGGTGAGCTGCGCCAGGCCAGCCGCCACCCCAAGTACAAGACCGAACTCTGCCACAAGTTCTACCTCCAGGGCCGCTGCCCCTACGGCTCACGCTGCCACTTCATCCACAACCCCAGCGAAGATCTGGCCGCCCCAGGCCACCCCCATGTGCTGCGCCAGAGCATCAGCTTCTCGGGCCTGCCCTCCGGCCGCCGAACGTCACCACCACCAGCAGGCCTGCCAGGCCCTTCCCTGTCGTCCTGCTCTCTCTCTCCCTCCAGCTCCCCACCACCACCACCTGGGGACCTTCCACTTTCACCCTCTGCCTTCTCCGCCGCCCCTGGGACCCCGGTGGCCCGAAGGGACCCCACTCCTGCCTGTTGCCCCTCCTGCCGAAGGGCTACCCCCAGTAGCGTCTGGGGGCCCTTAGGCGGCCTGGCTCGGAGCCCCTCTGCACACTCCCTGGGATCTGATCCTGACGAATATGCCAGCAGTGGCAGCAGCCTGGGGGGATCCGACTCACCTGTCTTCGAGGCTGGGGTTTTTGGGCCACCGCAGCCGCCTGCAGCCCCCCGGCGACTCCCCATCTTCAACCGCATCTCCGTTTCTGAGTGACAAGTGCCCGCCCAGTACAGATCAGCTGGATCTCAAGGGGGCCATTTCTCTTTTGCCGCGGGCTCCACAGGGGCCCCCGGGGCTGTGGGAAACTGCGGGACTCAATCAAGTAGCCTCCCCCCCCTACTTTCCAAAGTGCATTAACCCACTCCCCTGACCCCACACTGGGGCAGGTCCCCAGTGTGCAAGCTCGGTGTTCATGGTGTTGGGGGAAGGAGAGTTTTCCGGGGTCTTGTAAAAAAAAAAAAAATGTAGCAGATTTGAGGAAGGCAGTGAGCCCTCTACCCACCCCTCCCTTTCCCAATGCTGTGAATAATAGGCTCCCACTGCCCCCTTCCAATTTCTCCTAGACCCTGAGGTTCCAGTATCTGGTGGTGACTGGAGCCTCCCCCTGAGGGGGAATCCTGGTGCTCAAATTTCCCTCCAAAAGCAAGTAGCCAAAGCCATTGCCAAACACCCCCCCCACACACACACCCCCAGCCACTGGGCCTTTTATTTATGACTTTATTTATTCTAAGAGATTTTATAGTATTTATATATATTGGGTCGTCTGCTTCCCTTGTATTTTTCTTCCTTTTTGTAATATTGGAAACGATGGAATAATTATTGTTATAAGTATACTATAATAATATATTAATATATTGTTAAAAGTTTATTTTTGTGTTTTTTGGAATTTTTAAATAAAAGGTATCTGCGTGTAAACTGGAATCCTGGATTTTCTGCGGTCTAGAAGCCGTAAAAAGGAGCGGGGAGGGTGGCCTGGGCTTTTTTCAGAACCGGGATAGGTACGGTCGACCGATCGCCCCCTCGAACCCTCGCAGACGGAGCCGCCCGCGGCGCTTACCTGGCAGGAAGTGACGTCACCTGGCCCGGCCGTTCACCTGAGAGGGCGGGGCCCAGGTGAGGTCACCCTAGGAACTCGGAGAGCCAGTTCCCGGGGCGTGGGGGCGCAGGTGCTCCCGTCCAGCCAGGCTCCTTGACCCAGCTCGCGGCCGGGCGCGGGCGGGGACGGCATGTTTCCGTCCCCAGGGGGCCGAGGGAGGAGGGCGGGGCGGAGCGGAGAGGACGGAATGTGCCGGCGCGCGAGCCCAGGACGGACGGGGGCGGCGCGGCGGGTGGGGGAGGGGGCATCCCGAAAGTCGGGGCGTCCCGGGGTCCCACCACCCGGCGTTCCAGGACGTGAGAGCCCGGGAGAACTCAGGCTTTCTTAACCCCGGGGAAGGCAGCGTGAGAGCCCCAGGATTCCAGACAGAATCTCAAAGGTAGTCTCGGCGACTCAGAATTCTAACCCCCTCGTGTCTCCGAAAACTTGCAGGGACCGCAAAACGCAGCATTCTGGCTTTTCGGGCCCCCAGAACCTCGGAATTGCAGAGTCCTGGCCCGTCGGGACTCGAGAAGTTGGGCATTTGGGGAGCCTTGGAAGATCAAGGGCTCGCGCTCCAGGGTGGGGGCTCGGGCTCGCCAGGCCCGAGTGTGGGTCGCGGCCGCGTCGGGCGGGGCCCCGGGGACAGCGGCGTCCTCGGACCATACAAGGCAACAGGCTGCGGGAACCACCCTGGGGCGGGGGAGCCGGCCGCCCCGCGCCCGGAAGCCGCCCCGCGTCAGCGCCGGGGCTCCGCCCCCCTTCCGCCGCCGCCGCCGCCCCCCTCAACCCCTTCCCCCCTTCCCTTTCCTCTCCCCTCCCCCACTTCCCTCTCCTCTCCCCACCCTCCCCCCTGTCAGTTCCTCCTGCGCCGCCCTTCCCTTCACCCTCCCCAACTCTTCTCCTCCCCCAGTAGTCCTCTCCCATTCCCCTTTTTAATGTGTTCCCCTTCCAGCCCCCACCCCGCTGTGTTCACCCCCTCCTTTCTTTCCTTCCGTTCCCCCCCCCCCCTCCCCTCCCCCCCCCCCCCCGCCCTCCCCACCCTTTTCCTCCCGGGCTCTCACTCACTGTCTCCTGGGTTCCACCTCTCCTCCCCACCCTTCTGCTCCCTCCTGCTGGTGTTCTCCCTCACCCTCTCCAGCCCCTTCCCCTCTGCCTTCTCCCCTCCCTTCCTCCCCTGCCTCCTTGCCCTCTCTTCTTTGGCTCTCTCTCCTTGCCCACTGGCAGGCCCTGACCATTGATCTCCTCTTCCCAGAAACTGCACTCCCCTCATTTTTGGGAAAGGGCTCAGATCTCCAGACTTAGGAGAAAGGGTTGGAATGAAAGAAAACACGGAGACCCAAAGACATTAGGGAGGTAGAGAGCAAGAACAAGCCAAGCAGAGACAGTTTACAGACACTGAAAGAACAAGAAACTGACATCTCTGGCCCTTCCCTTAGCAAAAACAGATTTACTGCCCCTTCCTAAAACAAAAACCTCATTTGAGAAAATGACCCCTACCACTAGCTACCAGTGCCAAACACCTGGGAGTCCCCTTGACTACTCTTTGTCAAACCCACACCCCAGTCCAGCAGCAATTCTGTCTGATACCTTCTACATAGATCTACCTGTCTCCTGTGGCTCCCACTCTGGTCCTACCCAGCATCATCTTGCACCTGAAGCTTCCTAGCAGCCCCTTCCTGGTTTCACTGGCTCAGGAGGTACCCTCAGTCTCTCCCCACTCCCCAACAAGACAACCCCAGGGAACCTGTCCGGACACCTGAGTCAGAGTCAGATCACATAAAAGGCAAAGTCCTAAGTCCTTCACCAGCCTACATGGCCTGAGTCTTTGGCCACTGTTGCGCTACTCACACTGGCTTTCTAGCTATTCACCAATATACCAGGTCAGCTGCTTCAGCCACAGGGCCTTTGCACTGGCTGCTACCGCTGCCTGTCCTATTCCCCCAGGTATTGCCATGGCTTACTCCCCTCCTATAGGTCTCTGCTCAGATGTCTCCTCAGTGAGATGGTGTTTGACTATTACTATTACAACCCACACTGAAGCTCTGACACCCTCATCCTTCCTACTTTGCTCTACTTCTTCCATGACATTCACCACCATCACCTAGCATATAAAATGTAGTTTTCATGCTTATAGAAACCTGCCTCTCCCACTGGAATGTGAAATCCTCAGTGGCAGGGACTTTGTCTTGTCATTGCTGCATCACTCATGCCTAAATCCTAAACAGGAGTCAGTCACAGAGTGGATGTTCAGCATTTGTTGAAAGAAACAAATCAGTTCAGAAAAAGGGAGGAAAAGAGAGAGTAAACTCCAAAACGCGGGAGGAAAAAAATAGCAACTATGTGATGTGATTGATGGTAACTGAACTTCTAGTAATCATTTCAC
Organism: Callorhinus ursinus; assembly: GCF_003265705.2. Lineage (NCBI taxonomy): Eukaryota > Metazoa > Chordata > Mammalia > Carnivora > Otariidae > Callorhinus > Callorhinus ursinus. The sequence continues at coordinate 804,335 of NW_027397123.1, read as the reverse complement.
AATTTACACATATATTGAATCATGTTGTATACCCTGGACTGACTAATACGGTGTTATATGACAATTATATCTGGGGGGGGGAACCCAACACGGGAAAGATGGAGAAAGAGGCAGTGCCATACAGTTTGCAGAGGACCCGGCACATCTACAGAAGTCTTAAAACTGAGATTTGCAGACCCAATTAAACGCTCGGGCATTTAAGAGGCGACACCACCCTCTGGCGGCCCGGGTGGAAACGGCACCCCCCCACAATACAGAACGCTCTGCAGGGCGGTTGTCAGAGTTCCAGGAGTTCCAGCCCGAAAACTCCGAAGATCGAAACGTTCATTTCTCTAGGTGATGATGTAGATGTTTTGGTCGGTTTCTAAGATACATAAATTTATAAAAAGAGGATAAGAGGAAAAAGATGCTCCAGGTGAGGATCGAACTCACAACCTCGGCATCGCTCCGCTCGCACTGTCGTATAAGTACCGCGCGCTAACCGATTGCGCCACTGGAGCTCCGGCCGCACCCTCCCGTCGCGAAGTCCTTCAGTCGTTCTAGGCCACGTGACCTCGCCGGACAGCTCCGCCTTTTGCTGCATATGCAAATAAGAGTGTTTTGGCTGACCAATGGGAGAAAGTGCGCTGCCAGTTCCGGATTCTCACGCCCCGAAGGCCCTTGCTGTAAAAGGGAAAAGTCTGAGAGGCGTTTGGAATGTGGGGGTGTAGCCTGCCCGCGGCTCGCCTTCTCATGAATATTCAGAATGCGGGGGGAGGGGTCTTAACCCTTTACCGGCTGCCTGGCCGGAAGGCAGCCCCTCCCCCCCGCGGGCGGGAACAGGATATGAGCCCGGGCGACTGGGGGGAGGGGGAAGCCCCAGGCGACCGCCCCCCGCCTCACAGCTGGGACCGGACTCTCCCGCCACAGATGTGGCGCCGCCGCCGTCAGAGCCCCGTGATACCCATCCCAGAGCCTGAGGGGTCCAAAGTCGTGGACTCCGGAGTCGCGAGTCTCTGCACCGCGCCCTGAGAGACCCCAAAGCGCAGGCTAAAGGAACGCAGATATCCAGGTGCCCAGCGCCCCCTCCTGGAGGAGCCGGGAGTCCGAGCGATCCTGGAGGCCGAGCTTCCTGCACCCGGGTTTAAAGAACTTGGGATCCCAGACCGGTGATTTACCTCCAAGGGTTCCCAGATATCCGAGCCCAGATATCCGAACTCGGCATACGGACTCCTAGCGCCCCAGCCAGTTCTGTTTGGGGCTGAAACGCCCACTACTTCAAGGGGACCCAGGAATTTGGGACTCCCCTGCGCTCCCGCCTGAAGATGGTTTAATCTCTGCTCCAAGAGTTAGGGGAACTCAGGAATCCTGTCGCCCCACGGCCATATCTAGAAGATTCAGGAGTTTGGGTCCCCAGCGCCCCATCTGAGACCCAGGAGTCGGGACTCCCAGCATCCTCATTTAGAGGACCAAGAAATTCGGACCGCTGCATCCCATTCTCCGAGAGACCCCGGATTCTGATTCCCGGAGCCTGCGAACCCCAAGTTCACGCCCCTGGCTTGCAGAGACCCAGGAGTCCGGCTGTGCGCCTCCCCGGGGACCGTGCTAGGGTCGAATAAGAATCGAGCAGCCTCGGTTCGGGGCTGGAGACTCCCTGGGAGGTGAGGGGGGAGGCGAGGGGCCCCGACGGGCTGGGGGAGGGGGCGGCGCCGCAGCCGCTGAACAATGAGGGGGCGTGCCGGCGGGGGGCGAGCGGAGGCGCCGGCGGGAGTTTGGGTCTGGAGGGGTGTGGGAAGGCGTTGGGGACCCGGGCCGCGGCTGTGGGGACAGTAAGCGGATCGCGGAGGGACTGGCTGGAGGGGGGGAGGGGGGTCGAGGGCTCAGGGCCAGCGCCCCAACTCGCAGCCCTGGGCGGGGGGAGGGAGCCGTCTGCAGGACCCTGGCATCCGGTCCCCCAGCCTCCTCCGCCCTCCCCTGGGACCCCGCGGCCTCCCGCCCACGGCTTTTCCCAGCCCTGCCCCTCGCCCTCGGCTCCAGCCAGAGCCCAAACGTTCCCAGGATCCCTGAGCCTCCGGCCCCAGACGGACCAGACTCCCCAGCTTCACTCTTCTTTGTCTCAACCTTTCCATCTTTTTCTCCGTGTTATCTCCCCTTGTGCCCCTGTTTCTATCACTGTGCCTCCGTCTGCCCCATTAGTTACTCACAGGGGGGTCCCTCCTGGGTTTACACCGCGCTCCTAATTCTCTGGCCTAATCTGGGCGTGTGGGCGGCGGGGGAGGCCGATGGGGTCCTGATAGCCGAGACGGGGATCTTTCTGAAGCAGCCGCTGAGCCACTCAGCCATGCCCGAGGGAGCCCGTGGACCGAGCCTGTCCAAACCCAGCCCTAGCCTTGGCCGTGGCCCCACCGGTGAAGTGTGTGACTGTGCAGCTGTGTGTGAGACCCAGACAGGTGAGCGTGCAAGGGAGGGTGGGGTCCGCTGGGCATTGGTTCCTTCAGTCGAGGCACTGTGCAGGCCTCCATGACTGGCCCCCGTGCTGGGCAGTGCTAGCAACACAGGGTGACTGAGACAGTCCCAGCCCTGCCTACACAGAGCTCCAGGTCAGCTGGGGCAGATGGCACCATCCCCGGATGCTGACAGTCCAGAGGGGGAAACCCAGGGTAGAATGGTCAGGGCTGGGACAGGGTTGGGGTGGGGGGTGGAGAAAGCCCCATCCCCTCACTGTGGGAGTCTAGTCCGGTTGCGCAGCGGACAGCTTCGTGCAGGAGGGGACGTCTAAACAGAATTCAAAGAGGAGGAGGAATGAGTTGGGGAAAGCAACGAAGAGTATTCATTCCACACGGAGGGAACAGTGTGAGAGCAGAGGTGAGAGGGACTGGTTTTTCTTAAGTAACTGAAAGCAGTTGAACAGGACTGGAGTCCGGAGCGTGAGAAGTGGTGTGGCTGTGGGAAGAGAGCAGAGTGGAAAGGACTTGAATGGCCACGTTGCATAGGGCCCTGTGCATCTGAGGAGTTTGGACTTTATCCTGAGGACATGAAGGGGTTGTACTTGGAGTGACGGGGTCAAATGGGCAAATTATTAAAGATCTCCCAGACTGATACATGGAGGTGGATCAGAGCAGACCCTGATGGGAGAGGACTGGACAGGACCTGGGCAGCGCAGTGGGGAGAGGAGACGGGAGCCCGGGGTAAAGATAGTGACCTGGTGTGGGTGAGTGTACGGCCAAGAGCACTCACTCAGTTGGGGAGACCCCCTGATCTCCTGCTCCACACCCGCAGCAGCCCCTGCAGCCCCTGCCATGGCCTCCCCCCGAGGTTCTGGGAGCTCCACATCCCTGAGCACGGTGGGCTCTGAGGGGGACCCGGCTCCAGGGCCCACCCCAGTCTGCTCAGCATCCAGGCCAGAGCCCCTTCCAGGGCCCCCCATCCGCCTGCATCTGTCACCCGTGGGGACCCCGGGTTCGGCCAAACCCTCGAGGCTGGAGCGAGTGGCGCGAGAGATCGTGGAGACAGAGCGGGCCTATGTCCGGGACCTTCGCAGCATCGTGGAGGTGAGGCAGGCCAGCACCTGAGCACAGTGGGACCCCGAGCCGGCCCTCCACCCCCATAACCCCAGTCATCCCCACAGGACTACCTGGGCCCTCTGCTGGATGGTGGGGTCCTAGGGCTGAGCGCGGAGCAGGTGGGCATACTGTTTGCCAACATCGAGGACATCTACGAGTTCAGCAGGTCAGAGGCGGGAGAGATGGGCAGGGGCACCAGTCGGTAGGGTCAGGGGCGGGGGGCTATATCCTAACCCAAACTTTGGAGCGCCGCAGTGCCCTGCCCAGGCTGGCACCTGGGGTGTGGTGACACGGGGCAGGGATCGTGACGGGGAACGAGGAACCAGAGTGGTGAAGAGTGAGATGGATGGGAGCCTGAGAACCCAGATGAGGTCTAAGTAGTGGGATGGATCTCAGCGCTCTGTCAGGTCTGCGGTCACGATGAAGTCGGGGCTCTCATGGGGCTGAAGATCACGCCAGTGTGAGCATTCGTGTGACCATCTCGGCCTGGGAACCCCCTCAGCTCCCGATAAACCAGATGGCTGGCCAGTGGCACCCAGGGAGGAGGATGCTGGGGTCCAAGGATCATGACCCCTCCGGGTGTGTTCACGAGATCTTCAGATTATTGCAGGAGATGGGAGAAAGCATGACAAGATCTCAGGATCGCAATAGGATCCAAAGATCATCACAGCTCTGAGGGTCATGACACCCTTCTCCCTGGCTCATATCACAAGACACTGCCCCCCCACCCCACCCCAGCTGATTTTGAGCGAGGGAATGGGATGCTGTCCGTGGACAAAGTCTGAGCAGGTTGTGACCTCCCAGGTTGGAGTCAGAAGACTCCCTTTGGATGTGGTGGCCCCTTGAGAGATCCTGGCTGCCACCAAGGCCCCAGACCTCCTGGAGTCCTTCCACGGGGCTGTGGGGATGGGGCAGTCCCTCACCACCCTCTCTCCCTCACAGCGAGCTCCTGGAAGACCTGGAGGGCAGCCGCAGCGCGGGGGGCATTGCCGAGTGTTTCGTGCAGAGGGTGAGTTGGGGTGAGGGCGCTCAGTCTTGGGGGGGGCTGGGGCTGGGGGGATGGGGAGCAGGCCTGGGCTAGGCCGGAGGGGGGCCCTCCGGGGAGGTGGGACCTCAGGTCTCTCTGACTCCCGTGTCACCCGCAGAGTGAGGATTTTGACATCTACACGTTGTACTGCATGAACTACCCGAGGTGAGGGCTGAGGAGCCCCTGCTGGGCCCCAGGCCTTGTCCACTGAGTTGCTGTGCCAGCCAGCCTCCCTCCACCTCGACCCATCCAGCTCCAACCCCTGCCAGACTGTGACAGTAACTGACCTCTCCCTGAGCTGCCCTTGACCGCCCGCCCCGCCCGCCCCGCCACTCCCGGCCCTCTCCCAGCCCCGCCCGCGTGGGGCCACCAGCCCCCCTGACCTGTGCTATGCCCCCAGCTCCCTAGCCCTGCTCCGGGAGCTGTCGCTGTCCCCGCCTGCAGCCCTGTGGTTGCAGGAGCGCCAGGCCCAGCTCCGCCACTCACTGCCCCTGCAGAGCTTCCTGCTGAAACCTGTTCAGCGGATCCTCAAGTACCATCTGCTGCTGCAGGTGGGCTGTGGCCCTGGGGGACTGCTCGGGGAGGGCAAGGTCCTGTCCGTCGACCACCTGGTGGGATGTCTGGAGGGTGGACCTAGGACAAGTCCCTAGAAGCTGGGACAGCATTTGGGGCAGGGGCTTGCAGCCAGTGGGGACTGGTCCCAGCTGATGCGACTTTCTGTCTCTGCCCGTGTGTCTCTCTCGTCTGGGTCACCATTTCTGTCCCTACCTTTTTCTTTTTCTCTGTCTCCTGTCATTATCATTCTTACTCTTGTTTCTGTCCCCTCCCTGGGTGCCTGGTGGCTGCCTGGCAGGAGCTAGGCAAGCACTGGGCAGAGGGCCCGGGTGCGGGGGGCCGCGAGATGGTGGAAGAGGCCATCGTGTCCATGACCGCGGTCGCCTGGTACATCAACGACATGAAACGCAAGCAGGAGCACGCCGCTCGCCTCCAGGTGAGCCCAGGGGGGCGGGCGGCCGGCTGCTGGTTGGGGGCAGGGGGCAGGAGGGCCTCTGGTGGGGGCGATCAGCCTCCGAGGGCGGGCTGGGACAGCACCGCCCTGTGGCTGACGCCCCTGTCTTGGTGTGTGTGCACTTCCTGTCTTGGTGTGTGTGCACTTCGGTGCTTTTCGCACCTGGCGGGGTCCCGGCAGGAAGTGCAGCGGCGGCTGGGCGGCTGGACTGGCCCGGAGCTCAGTGCTTTTGGGGAGCTGGTGCTAGAGGGCGCGTTCCGAGGCGGCGGAGGGGGCGGCCCCCGACTTCGAGGGGGCGAGCGGCTGCTCTTTCTGTTCTCACGGATGCTGCTCGTGGCCAAGCGCCGGGGACCGGAGTACACCTACAAGGGCCACATCTTTGTGAGTTCAGGGTTGGGGGTGAGGCCAGAGTGTCCCCCGCAAGGTTTCTCGTGTATACCTATACCTGTGTACCTACAGGGAGGGCCGGGGGCGGGGTCTGCAAAGGAGGGACCACCCAGCTCAAAAGGGCCGTGTTTTCTTGAGTCCAAGGATAGGGCATGAGGTTTAATGAGGGGTGAGGCCAGCAGGATGCAGGTGAGGGCCTGGGGAGGGGGGCGGCCTGGATTTGCCCACCAGGCAGCCGTCTTCATGAGGGGAGCACATCTTCTTGATCCAGATGAAGGCGAGGGGCTGGTGAGGGGGAGCAGAGCCAGGCCTGGTGGGGAGGCTCAACAGGGGGAAAGGGGACCCATCATGCAACCTTACGGGGCACGTCTTTCTAGAGGGTTCCTAAGCCCAGATTCATGCAAGGGGCACACTGCTGAGTCTAAGCTCTGAGCTTGCTGCCCCTTTCTGTTCCCCCTGCCCCCCTTATTCAGTGCTGCAACCTGAGTGTGAGCGAGAGTCCTCGAGACCCTCTAGGGTTCAAGGTGTCCGATCTGACTATTCCCAAACACAGGCACCTGCTCCAGGTGGGTGCAAGGTGGGGCTGGGTGGTCAGGGCTCCCCTCAGCCTCTAGACCTCACACCCAGCTCCCGATTCCACCCCTGTCCCACCCCTAGGCCAAGAACCAAGAAGAGAAGAGACTGTGGATTCACTGTCTCCAGCGCCTCTTCTTTGAGAACCACCCCGCCTCCATCCCTGCCAAGGTATGGCTCCTGCCATATCCGTCAGCCTTGAGCGTGCTGGAGGACCACCCCTCACCCCCATAGCCCCACAAGACCCTGAGGACAGGGGGACCCTCTTAGACCGTGATCAATAAATTGCAGAGTTAGGTTGCCTGCGTTTGAAGAGTTAGGTTGCCAGCTTTACCATGTCCCTGCTCTGTGACTTCGGGCCAGTAGGGCAACCTCTCTGGTCTCTGTTTCCTCGCCTGGAGGAATCAGCACCGACCCCGCGGAGTTGGGGGGATTACTCATAATCATCAGTCACGTGACGTGCCTCACGCGTACAGCACCCATTAATGGGACTGTGACCGGGGTGCTCAGAGACAGGCCCCCCTCGCCCCCCCCCGCCATGCAACCCTCACCCTTGTCTCTTTCAGGCCAAACAAGTTCTCCTTGAAAACAGTCTGCACTGTGAGTTGGGGCCTTGGGTCGGGAGGATGTGGAAGTAGAGGCATTACTCCCAAGGAAAAGTAGGTTATTGGGTTCCAAATTTCTCCCATAGGTGCTCCTAAAAGTAAGCCTATCCCAGAGCCCCTGACACCCCCGCTTGGGTCTCCCCATCCTCGGGATGCTAGAAGTTTCACCCCTGGACGAAGGAACACAGGTAAAGATGGAACCCTGAGCTTCTCTCCCCACCCCCCGGTTTCTCTCCCAGGAACTGTCCCCCCAGACTTCTCCTCCTTCGGGAGCCTGGAGCTGGGCGCCTCATGGCCTTCTCATCTCCCTCCCCCACAGCCCCGTCTCCAGGACCCTCTGCTACTCGCCGTGGCCGCAGACAGTCTGGTGAGTGTCCTCCACCTAAGAGTTGACGAGAGAATGTGATGGGACCTGGGTTCTTTTTTTTTTTTTTTTTTAAAGATTTTATTTATTTATTTGAGAGACAGAGAGAATGAGAGAGAAAGCACATGAGATGGGGGGGGAGGGCCAGAGGGAGAAGCAGACTCCCTGCTGAGCAGGGAGCCCGATGCGGGACTCGATCCGGGGACTCCAGGATCATGACCTGAGCCGAAGGCAGTTGCTTAACCAACTGAGCCACCCAGGCGCCCGGGACCTGGGTTCTTGACATCATTGTGTCTTCTCCCCAGAGCCAGTGAAGGACCCGTATGTTACATTTCCACAGAACGGTAAGTGACCGCTGTAGCCCAGCCAGGTCCAGCCCCGTCTTGTCTGTCTGGCTGTCCCTTCCCAGGGGATGTCCCCCGTGTGCATGGGGGCGGGGTGACGGGCAGCTCATCAGCTGTCAGGAATGACCTTGTTCCCACATCTTATTCTTGTTTCTTTCTCATCTCTCCATCCCCAGCTAAGCCTAGACTCAAGGTAAGAAACACCCTAGGACAGGGCCTGGGGACCTGGACTCCTGGGTCTGGGAGAAAGGGATGGAGCCCTGGACTCCTGCCCTCCATCTTCTCTCCTTGCTCACAGCATGCTGGCAGTGAGGGGGAGCTCTACCCCCCCATAGAGCCTCAGCCACCAGTGCCGGCTTCTGGACCCCCTGAGGACCTGGAGGACCCTGGACCCCCCACGCTGGAACCCTCCGGGACCTCCATCACTGAAGAGATCCTGGAACTGTTGAACCAAAGAGGCCTCCGGGATCCAGGGGTGAGCTGGGCATCACATTATGGTGTGCTTGGGGCTGTCGGCTGGGGCGGGCACAGCTCCGGGGGCTCAGGAGGGCCAGCCCGCCCTGACATCTTTGGCCTCTTGCACAGTGCCCACTGCAGCCATCCCCCCATGACATTCCCACGTTCCCCGGAGACTCCCAGGTGCCGGGCAACAGTGAAACCCTCACATTCCAAGCCCTGCCCAGCCGGGACTCTTCAGAAGAGGAGGAGGAGGAGGAGCTAGAAATGGACGAACGGGGGCCTTCCCCACTCCACGTCCTGGAAGGACTCGAAAGTTCCAGCGCGGCTGAAACTCGCGACGTTCCCGGCTTTAGCAGAAGTCCAGACGCACCCAGCCTCCCTGAAATTCCCGGCCTGTCTGAAATTCCCAAGATTCCCCGCCTTCCCAGTCTCTCTGACATTTCCAGTGTTTTTGAAATGCCCTGCCTTCCAGCCATACCTAGTGTCCCGGACATTCCTAGTCTCGCCGGTGCCCCCGCCCTTCCCTGTGACTCATGGCTCCAGGGACCTCTGCGGCGGCCCGATGAGGCTTTAGCCGCCAGGAAAGAACTGGTCCCCGGAGGCAGCTCGGCAAAACGGGGAGAACCCTCCTCCGGCGGCAGGGCAGGGCGGGAGGAGGCTGAAGAAGGGGAACCGTTCCCAGACTTCCAGCCCCAGGATGTCCCCCGAGATCAGGGATTCCCGGATGGGTTGGAATTCCGCTCTTGTTCAGAGATCCGGAGCGCCTGGCAGGCCCTGGAGCAAGGGCAGCTGGCCCGGCCAGGTTTCCCAGAGCCGCTGCTGATCCTGGAAGACTCGGATCTGGGCGGAGGCGGCGGGAGCGGGAAGGCTGCAGCCCCGAGTTCCGAGAGGGCAGCTTCCCGCGTGCGAGAGTTAGCCCGGCTCTACAGCGAGCGGATCCAGCAGATGCAGCGGGCCGAGACCCGGGCGTCAGCCAATGCCCCCCGCCGCCGGCCCCGCGCTCTGGCGCAGCCACAGCTGTCCCCCCGCCTGCCCCAAGAGCAGGCCGAGCCAGGTGAGGTCCGCGTGTGTGGTCGGCAGAGACGGCCCAGACGGAGGCCTCGGTCCTGACTCTCTTCTTTCTGTGCACACAGGGCCCCTGCCTGCCTTTGGACACGTGCTGGTATGTGAGCTGGCCTTCCCGCTGACCTGTGCCCAGGAGTCTGTCCCCCTGGGTCCTGCCACCCGGGCTCACGCCGCCACACCGTTGTCTAAGCAGGGAGGCAGCCTGGATGGCCGGGGTCTCCATGTTTCAACTTTGCCTGACGCCACCGCTACCCCTGTGCCCGAGCAAGGAGGCCCCAGGAATATACAGAATGTGGCTACAGCCACCACAGCCTTGCCCCGGCAGGAAGACCCCCCAGATGTGCGGGCGCCGGCTACAGCTTTGCCTGACCCAGAAGACCACCTGGAAATCCAACTTCCAGCTACCGCTCCTTTGCTTGAGCAGAAAGGCCGTGTGGACGCCCAGGTTCCAACCAGCCCAGCTCTGCCCAGGCAGGGGCGCTGTTCTGATGTCACGGTCTTAGCCACCGCTACTGTGCCCGAGCAAGAAGGCCCCCTATGTAGCCAGAGCCCGACCGGTACCCCGTTAGCTAAGCAAGGAGGTTCCAGGGATGCTCCGTTTCCAGCCGGTGTTTGCGATCAAGCCGTCAACGTGGAGCGTAAGCACGGAAGCAGCCTGGACCATCCGATCCCAGGCAGCACTGCACTGCCCTTGCAACATGACCTCCCGGACGTTCTGGTTCCGGGTACTTCACCTCCACCTGTCTGGGAAGGCCCCCCAAGCCATCAGATCCCAGCCAACACCCCAGTGTCTTTGCCCCAAGACCCCTCAGACATTCAGCTTCTGGGCACCTCAGCCTTGCCTGCACACGGAAGCTGCCTAGACCGTTGGATCCCAGCCAACACCCCACTGTCTTTGCCCCAGGACCCGAATGTTCCAGCCGCCACGCCTTTGCCCCAGCGGCCGGGCCTCCCGGACACCCAAGTCCAGGCCCTCCCACCTTTGCCCAAGCAGGGAGGCCTCCCAGACATCCAGGGTCCGTCTGCTGCACCTTTGCTTCAGGAACAAAGCTTCACAGACCTTCAGGTCCAAAAACTTACACCTTTATTGGAGCAGAAGAGCCTCCCTGACGTCCGTGGTCCGCCTGCAACACTTTGGCCTGAGCAAAGAAGCTCTCAGGACATTCAGGGCCTATTATCCACCCCAGGTCAGACCACCGTGGTTTTGTCCAAACCAGGACGCCACTTGGCCTCTCCTGTCACCAGGTCAGAGTCTTCAGAGTTGACCCCACCCCACAGTCCCCCTCCTCCAACCCGGCAACTCCTGGGCCCCAACGCAGCTGCCCTCTCAAGATACCTGGCAGCCTCGTACATCAGCCAGAGCCTGGCTCGGCGGCAAGGGCCTGGGGGAGAAGCTCCCTTGGCCTCCCGGGGTTCCTGGTCCTCCTCTGCCCCCGCATCACGGGCCCCTTCACCCCCACCCCAGCCCCAGCCCCCACCTCCCCCAGCCCGGAGGCTCAGCTATGCCACCACGGTCAACATCCAGGTCGGGGGTGGCGGGCGGCTTCGGCCAGCCAAGGCCCAGGTCAGGTTGAACCACCCTGCTCTCTTGGCCCCTGCCCAGGAATCTGTGGGCCTTCGCAGGGCTCAGGGAGCTCCTGATGCCCCTTTCCACATGTGAGCCAGGATACCGGGCTTCTTGAAAAGCAAGGACTTCAGCCAGATGCCACAGACCCTCAGAACTTCACCCAGAAGTCCAGACACTGAGCACAGGTGTAGAAATTGCTGCAGCTTTCCAACTCCTGGAAGCTGCTTTGGCGAATGGTCCTTTTTACTTACTTTGATTAACTCAGCAGGGATGGGGAAGGGGATGTCATTAATATTTTGTTAATATTATGAAGTTATGTATCTTTTCCCATTCTGGAGGCAGTGGGGGGAAGACAATGAATGCGAAGGCCGGACACAGCATGAATCAGCGGTTCTGAAAACGGGAGGCAAACTTGAGAATTACCGACAACCACCCATTACGATTTGGTGTTTGCTTGTAGAGAGTTTATGAACTACTTGATGCCATCCAGGAAAGCCAAGTTAAGCAGCTTGGTTCCAGGCAGACTTAGAAGTCCATTCCCTTAGCAATTTATCCAGCTCATGCGTCCTAGCATCTCATCTGTCCGGCCGTCTCTATGTCTAGCCTTCAGCTGTGTGTCCATCTGCCTGGCTACCTATCCCATCTTCCGATCCAGATGCCGTGGTTTAGTCAACTCTACCCTATTCATCCATTCATCATCCTGCCCGTTCTTCCATCAGTCCATTCCTCCATTATCCCACCCGTCCATTTTGTCCAGCTAATCCTCTGCATTCATCCGTGTTCATATGTCCCCCTTTACCCATTCGTACATCTCATTCACTCAACCATCTAATGCATCAGCACAACCACCCAACGTTCTCTACCATCCATCCATCCAACCATTTTGATCTCTCCATCCATCCCTCCTTAATCAGATTCTTCTGGGTCCTGGTGCTACAGAATTTCTGAGATTGTTCCACACTAACACCAGAGTCAATTGGGTTTGGGATTCTGGAAAAGTCTGTTCCACATCTGATTTCTCACTCCCCAACACATGAATGTCCCAATTCTTGTGCCCACCTACACACATCAGATCTTTTCTACCCCCTCGCTCTAGTTTGGGACCTCTCCAGTGCCTCGGCATGCCCCCGCCCCCAAGAAAGAAATTCAGGTCAGAGACAAAGGCTTTTATGTTATCATCATTCTGCCCCTTCCCAGCAGTGGCATGTGGGGCAAGTAGCATAATTTAAGCGGTTTCTTTGGTAATACTAGCTTCATTCATTGAACTCTAAACCTCTTGTACTTAGCACATTGTCTTATTTAATTTTTCCTGGAATTCCCTGAGGCACCACCGTGTCATAGCTGAATTCAAATCCTGACTTTTCTGGTTGGCATATGACCTCCCTCTGAGTCTGGGTTTCCTCAACTGTGCCAGCTGAAAAACTACAACAGTACCTGCCCTGTAAGATCATTGTAAAAATTCAGCGAGCACAGCCTCATTTCCCAAATGTATTTGAGCCTCTGACTCACCGGGGCACTTCAACTAACAGATCCCCCAGGATCCAGGATCTAGTTCCAACCTACGGAATCAGAACTTCCAGGGCGGGAGCCTAGGAATCTGAAGTTTTAACAATCAGCTAAGTGGACATTTATTGAGTACTAACTGCACAGCACTTACTTTATGTGAACCCATTCACTTTGAATCCTCTCAAATGTCCCTAAAAGGCACGTGAGGATGGTTTCTGATCCTCATTTTAGAGATGAGCAAACAGGACAGAGTAAGGGATTTGCCCAGTCACAGCTAGGAAGGGGCAGAGTTGGAACTCAGATCCACACAGCCTAGCTGGGGTCCATACTGGTAAATGTTTATCCTGTGCCAGGCACAGTTCAAGAACCACTTCCCTCTGGAATAAGGCTTATAACCTAGTGCCTCAAGGGCCCTGGGTGATTCTTGGCTGAGTGAGGTAGCCAAAACAAGGCCTGGCTCAATAAATGTTAGCTGCTGGCTTCTATTTAGTTATTTATTGGATGGTTACTGGGCTATACAGCAGGGCCGGGGCCGAGCCGGACTCCTCTGCCTGGGCCCGCTCCACTTCAGCCTCCCAGAGGTCAAGACTGAGGTTGCCCTCCCCTCCTCCACCCCCAGCTGCACATTCCCAGCTGAAGGAAAGTTCTCAGCCTGGCCTGGGCTCCCAGTGGCGCCGGAATTCCCGGTATTTGAGGAGGCGGCTGGGAGGGAGAAAGGGGCCGTCTACTCCAAAGCCTCAAGTGGGGAAGGAGAGGCGAGCCCCCTCCGCCTTTCCAGATGCAAGATGCATCCCAGCTGTGCCTCTGGCAGGGAGCCAGGAGCCTCAGAAAAGGGGGGGGGTCTCCGAACCATGGAGAACCATGGACACCAGGCTTGCTTCGGCCCCTCCTGACCCCTGCCCCTGGACTCCATGACTCCCATCTGCCAAACGACTCCTAGCTCTCCTACACAGCCCTAGCTGACACCTTCTCAGGAACACCTTCCTTGCTGGTCCACTAGTCTGCCCACTGTTAAGTTAGCCCAGCCTTCCTTAGTCAGAGTTCAAATGGGCTCAAAGTGGGAGGGTAGTGCCCTGCTGCCTTCTTTGGGACATTTAGGTTAATGCCAGCCAAACCCTTAACCCATTAACTACATCTCCAATGCAGAACTAGGTGAGCTGCAGTTATGTGGCCACTAGGCTAATTTCCTTACCTAACATCTAGACATCTGCCTGCCACCAACCTCACAGGAACAATGCTTAGCTGGGGACCTAACTGGTGCCAATCAACCCCACTGTCCATCTGTAAGAAGCACTATCCATGTATACTTTCTGTAGATCCATGTGGTCCTGCAGAATGTTCCTCACAATGGAAATGTTCCCTCATCTGTGCAGCCCAGTACGGCAGCCACATATGGCTAATGTATTGAGTGGAGCAGATACAAAAAGGGCAACTGGACAATAAATTTCAAGTCCCTTTATATATATATATACATATATATATAATTTATATATATATATAAATATAATTTGTAAAGCTTTCCCTTCTCCATCAATGTCGAACTGCCTTACAACGTTCTTGCCAGTACCCCCAGCAGCAGGGGGGAGTGGTGTGGGCCCCCACCTGGGGACAGATGGCTGAGGTATCCAGGTAGCTGCAAGGCTAATGTGGGCGGAGATGCCCTTTCCACTCAATGAAGCTCACTGGCTTCCTGCAAAAATGCAAAGGGTGGGGGGTAGGGGAGAGGACCAAAGGTAACTGAATCCACAAGCAACACTTTACTTCCCTATACACATAAACCAGTGCTGTCCCACAGAACCTTCTTCGACGAGGGAAATGTCCTGTGTAGCCCATGAGTAGCAACTGAGAGCCCACTACATGTTGGCTCTTACTACACGGCACGCACGACAGATGAACAAGTCCTTAGACACACGTTCTGAGTCCTGTAAGGACAGTCACCACCATGAGTGCAACCAGGACCTTTTCCCAGGAGGGAGTATTGACATCCTGAAAGATGAATCGGGGGAAATCCCACCCCTTCCCCACATCCCAAGCCTGTCTCCCTACAGGTTGGCACTAGGAAAAATTCCTTTCCAATCCAGGCGCGGCCCTTAGTGGTTGACTTCAGAATGCACCCAGGAGGTTTCTCCTGTCTTCATATTCAAGTTTACGGATCGTACACGTTTCTACCGCTCCTCCTTGACACGCCATTACAAGAGCAGCAAAGGGACTGAAAAAAGACAAACTCAAAAGGACACCTCACACAACCAATGGCCCACTTGGCTTCCACTGTGCCCACACACTGGACTCTATTGGAGGTGCAGGGAGACTGGGAGCAGGCCTGCTCCCACCTGCCTCTCCCACCCATCCACACTGACCCTGGAGTGGCGTCTTCTGGAAAGGCTTACGATCCAGACTGGCATTGGGCTGGGGTGTTTTTTTGCATTCGTTTTAGTCCAAGACCCACCACAAACGACCAAAGCACAATCTCTGAAACCGTTAAGTCCCGTGACAATTGTTTATTATAAAGATGAACCCTCATCCTCACGATAGGCTTATCGGTAGGATTTCTGGTAGCGAGCACGGGCACCAGGACCGCCAAACTTTTTGGATTCGCAGCGCCGGGGATCAGCTACCAGCAGGGTCCGGTCGTATTGGATGAGGATGTCTTTGATCTCCTTCTTGGAAGCCTCATCCACGTCTGGGAATGAAAAGAGAGTGAAGACTGAGGTAGCCATGGAAGCGCCCTCCTAGTCGCTCAGGCTAAAGACGGGGGGCTGGTCCTCCACTTGCCACCCACCCACCCACCCACCCATCGGGAAGGAGCCATTCTCACTCACATTTCTGGTAATAGGCCACCAGGGCTTTGGAGATGGACTGGCGGATTGCTGTGAGGGAAATACATGCACGAGAGAGTGTTCTCAGCTTTGTGAAGGCCCAAGAGTAGGGCCCTGCTCTCAATTGTCACCTCCCCACCCCCACGTGCCCAGTTCCTGGGACTCACCATAAATCTGGGCCACGTGACCACCACCCTTCACTCGGACTCGGATGTCCACCCCGGCAAATCGCTCCTTGCCCAGAAGCAGAACAGGTTCCAGTAGCTGGAGGAACAGGGGACATGACAGGATTTTAGATCACAACCCGGGCAGCTGAGTGAGCCTTGATGCTTTTGTTTTACCTACTTTAGGTCTCAGCTCACAGATCCCCACATTCACCTCCACCTCCCCCAAGCCTAGGCTGATCCTTCCACCCAGGCGGAAGCCTTCTCTGGGCTCCCCCATCCCAGCCCGGACTATGTTGTGGCAGGGCCTGGTACTGAGTCCAGTCTGTCTTCTCCACTGGACTGGGAGCTCTATGAAGGCAGGGCCTGGGGATAACTGGATCACCGCTGTGTCCCCAGCACTCAACGTAAACTACACAAACAAAACCTTTGTATAAATGACAATCAGTAAGAATAAACCACAACGTTTGATGTCTGCAATGCAAAGGGATCCCAGACATTGTCATATTAAATTCTAACTAAACCTGCAACAGTGTTGTTTTTCAGAGTCAGAAAGGTGACAGACTTTTATTAATACCTTGCACACCAGAAACTAACGTTGCATTTCGAGTACACTAAAATTAAAAAAAATAAAAATAAACTAAAAGCAACGCACTTTAAAGAATGTGTTCTCATACGCACTAAGAAGCTTACACCGACAAACTAATCTATCCTCAAAACAGTCCTTCAAGACAGAAAATTATCCCCCTTTTATAAATGAACCCAAGGGAGAAAAATGAAGTTACTTGCCTCAAATAACAACACAGGTAAAAGAGGCAAAAAACAAACCCTGCTCTTTCCATTCTGAGCTCAAGAAACTGAGGCCAAAACTGGCAGGGGAGGAACCCCTTTCACAGCAAAGCACGACAAACCCAAATTCTGTTCGTGTTCTTCCAATATTTGATTATTAAGCACCTACAATGTCCAAATTCTACTTTTTAGACACAAGTTTTAACAAACCAGTTGATTTCTGTCCTCAGAGAGTGTATACTCTAGGATGGAAAAGACACTTTAGACTGTAAATACGACACACATCCCCCATTAACCTACTACAAGAAACCAAGCCGCACAAGCTCCCCTTATCCTTCAGTCCCCAAATGACTGGGGTTCCAAATGTCCCAATTTTGAAAGCACCCTTTTAATCTGCACGTTTTCACTGTCCGCTCTTATCACAGTATCTGAGCCCCCCGAAAATCCAGCTCCATCTCCAAAGACCCTTTTTTCTGTCCCCAACTCAGCTTCTAAACATCCCATTGCTGATACCAGATTCCTCAGCTTCCAAGACCAAGGAATCCCAGGAACCCATTTAACTCTCTCTCTCTCTCTCTCTCTCTCGCCCTCCACTCAACCCAATCGCCCACCCTCAATGCCAGCACCTTATATTGCAGCGTGCGAGGCTCGATCATCTCCAGGGGCCGCCCATTCACCTTGATGAGGCCGTTGCCGCGTTTGCAGTGCGCCACGGCTGTGGCCGTCTTCTGCGGAAAGCGAGAAAAAACAGCGGAGCCACGTGAGCTTCGGCCCCCGGATCCCAGATCGACCCCAGAACCTGCCCGTAGGCCCCTGAAGACCCCGGCCTCCCTCCGCCCCTCCGATCGGGCACCCAGCCTACCTTGCGTCCGAAGACCTGCACGGACTGCAGAGGACCCTTGGACGGCATGGCTGCGAACGTAAGAACTCCTCACCGCGCGGTGCCGCAACCGGAAAAGGAACATGCGGGGCCACCCCGGCCGCTTTTCAGGGTCTGCGCAGGCGCTTTGGGTGCTGTGTCGCGACGGGAGAGCGCTTTACGGCTCATATTGCAGCCAGAGGGCGAGACTTCGGAAGAGCGGCGGGAAGGGGGGGGGGTTCCCAGAACCGGAGGAGGCGGGACCTGGGAGTGGAAGGGGCGGGACCTGAGGTGCGCTGGGTGCAATCGCGGAAGGATGAGGGCGGGCTGTTCTTCACATTCTCGGTCCTCGTTGGTCACCGCCGGTTCATTTGCATTTCGGCTCTTTAATAATCTTCCTCCACCCAACGATCAAGTCTCACCCTCCTCCGCAGAGCCTCCTTTTACCCCGTGCACTGGTCGTCCTCCTCTGTAGACTCCATCCTGCCCTCTAGACACCCTTCTCCCCAAATCATCCTCCATCAGAATCCACAGCAGGAAGTCAGGCAGGATTTCCAGATTCAGGATTCAGAACCCACCCCCTCCGAGAGTCCTCTCCCAGAATCTTTCCTTTTAGCGCCCCTCGCCCAGAATCCATCTTCCACCAGAATTTCCTTCCTTTTAGAGTCTCCTCCTCCCAGAATCCCCCTCCTCGGAGCCCTCACCCAGACTTCCTCTTTCCCTGAATCCTCCTCCACTCAAGAGCCCCAGAATCTACTTCTGCACGCAATCCACCTTTCCCAGAACAGCCCCGTTAGAATCCCCTTTCACAAAATCTCTCTCGCTTTCGGAGCCCCCTCCTTCCAAATCTACATTTCCTGAGAATTCCTTTCCCTTCAGAGCCTCCTCTTCCCAGCAACTGGCTTCCCCTCGATTCTCCACTCCTTAGAGACCCTCCCCCCAGAATGCCCCCCCTTCAGGGTCCCTACCCTAGAATCCCTCTTTCTCCAGGGTCCTTCAAATCATCTCTTCATTTCCTCCGGCAAATCACCCTACTCTCCAGGCTCCTCCCCGCCCCCAGAATTCTCCATCCCCAGCATCCGCCCATCCCATCTGAGGAACCTCAGGATTGAGTTGCCCCTCTGCTCCCCCACACTCAGCATACTCCCTTCCCAGGCAAAAGGCTTCTCTCTCAGAGCCGCAGAGAGCCCACGGTTGGTTGCTTCGTTTCTCTGGCAGCACTGAGTCAGAGGTCCAAGGTTCAAAGGGTGGTGGTGACTTACCTTGTGCCTGGAAGGTGGAGAGAGGGGGTGGAGGTTGGTGGGTGGGTCTGTGGCAGGAGGGAGGATCCTCAAGCCCAGAGTCCAGCTCCAAAAGGGTGAGAGAGGGGAGAGGTGGAGGGAGGGAGCACCCAGAGGCTGACCTGGGGGGACACAGACCGATACACAGCACAAGAGAGACAGGCACACATGGAGAGAGACAAAGAAGGGGCCAATGAAGAAGAGGAGAAAGAAGACAGACACAGGGTCAATTACAGATGGACCCAGAAAACACAAGTGACGGCGATTCGGAGGCAGAGAGGCCAGCCCTCAGAGAAAGAAGACGGACAGGTACAGGGAAGCATGGAGATTCCAAGATATTTGAAATATGGAAATACCTGATACAGAAATAGAAGTAGAAAGGAGAGCAAAGACCCCCAAATATGCACCTGCAAACACAGATAAAGTCTAGCAGGGGTGTTTTCCGATGAGAAGACAGGCCACAGGATTCACATACTCTCACACATTCTGTACTACCTTATGGACCTGTTGGGGGAGGGGGGTGGGACGGGACTTCCCCAAATCCTCCAATCTCTCTGGGCTGATCCTCCTGCCCTTGCTGAGTCTTATATCTTCCTGTGGGTGGTGGGGGAAAGGTGTCAGGGAACCCTCTGACCTGGACCCTCCCTACTGTAGGGTGACCATCTTCCGCTGGGGCTCTTGGAGAACATTCCCTGAGTATCTGTGGGTTGAGTAGAGCTGGGCAGGAAGGGGTCAAAACACTTCAGTCTTCTAACCTGCTCTGTCTCTCTGTACTTGTTGCTTCCAGGACGCTGGGCTGGGACCAGAGAAAGCCTGGGGGGTGGGCAGGGTGCCTGTGTGGCCTCTCTGGACCATCCTCCTCCTGGTACGGCCCTTGGGAGGCCTAGGATCACCTCTCTGTCCTCGGGAGCCTTTCTACTTTCTAGTTGCCATAATGAAGATGCTGGTGAGGAGGAGGGAGGGGAAAGACAGCAGACAGGCAGGGAGGGGGTGGGAGGGCATGTTTGAGGAAGGGTCAGGCTCTCCCCTCCAAGATCTGATTCTTCTGCCTGCCCCAAATTATAGGGAAACAAAAACGAGGGCACTCTCTACACCCCAGATGATCTCTCGGTGAGTATTTCATTAGCTCCTTACTGGACCTTGGAAGTTTAGGGAGAATCCACTAGGCTCAGAACATATGTTGGGGGCAGGAGGCAATGGGGCTGGTGTTCTGGCTGTCCAGCTGCTGACCCAACTCCCAGCCTTCACAAATATGGTTTGTTCACTGCTGTCTCCAACACCTATTGTTTTTTTAAGATTTATTTATTTATTTGAGAGACAGAGAGCACATACACACAAGCAGTGGGGAGAGGGAGAAGGAGAGAGAGAATCCCAAGCAGATTCCCCACTGAGTGGGGAGCCCAACGCAGAGCTCAATCCCAGGACCCTGAGATCATGACCCGAGCCGAAACCAAGAGTTGGTTATTTACTTATTTACTCTTCACACTGACCCTATGAGGTAGATAGGGCCACCGCATATGGATGTGAAGAATGTATATTGCACAAGGATGCCGCATCAACAAGGGCAGTATTCACACCCTGGACATATTTGTCAATTTCTGGTAGATAGCAGTAATGTACCTTGTTCTAACAAGCACTTCCAAGTGTTTTAAGAAAGCAGTGTCATTTTCTAGGTATAGGCTAGTGTCAGCCCTGAAGGTAGGAATTCTTCAGAGTTCTGTTTTACGGATGAGGAAACTGAGGGCCAAAGAGGTGAAGGGGCTTATCCTAGGCCATGGTTCAGAAACCCCAGGGTTGGGGATTTGGGTTCAGACCCTTGCCCAGAGACACCAAGTCACTCTGTTCCCACAGGTGTGTCCTGCTGAGACTCTAGGGTGCTTCCGGCTGGAGCTGTCCGTGATCCAGTTTGAAGAGGGCCCATCCTTGGGGATTGCCGTGTTCCGGCTGCAGCGTCTACTGGATGCACTGGGGTCCCGGCTGTGGGTGACTGGCCAGGGCCCTTGTCCACCCTGTGAAGGACATCCCCAGAGACCTGTCCCTCTCTTTCTGGCCAAACTCTTGGAGTTATTACAGGGGGCCTGTGCTCGGCACCGGCCCTCAGCATGAGCCTGGGAGGACACAGACTCCCTGGTACTGCTGGAGAGGCTGGGTGGAGAGAGGGAGAGAGGACTTGGTCTCTAGCCTCAGCTAGAGTCCTAAGCCTTCTCCCTCTCCTTTTAGGCCAAAGGACTTCATGTGCAGCCCAAGGAGCCAAGGGGAAGAGGAGAGAAGGAGGAAAATAAGATCCGAAGCCTGAAGTCTCTGACCTCCTGGGATGGGGGGGTAGATAAACTGGCCCCCGTTTGCCCCTATTCTCCTTCTCAGATACTCACTCCTCTCTCCTCTTCCAGGAAGGGACAAAGCATGACACAGGTGTCTTCTAACTGAATCCCACCCCTAGAGGACAGGGAGAGTCTTGGACCTCAAGTCCCTGATTGCAAATAATTACCACCTGGAGAGATTTAAAGTAATACTGATGGCTAGGCCCCAATCCAGAGATTTTGATAATTGGTCTCTGGTGGATCCTGAACATCATAGTTTTAAAATCAACTTCATTGAGGTATATTTGGCATGTAGTAAAAAGCATACATTTTAAGTGTACATTTCAATGAGTTCTGACAAATGTATACACAGCCACATTTCCATCACCCCAAAGCATCCCTCATGCCCCTTCCCAGTCAATCTTCACCAGTCGTAGACACCCACTAATCTGCTGTCTGTATAGATCAGTTTTGCTTTTTCTAAAGTTTCATATGAATGGAATTAGAATATGGATATATGTATTATATATATTATATATTTATCCTAGTGTCTGGCTTCTTTCACTTGGCATGATGTTTTTGAGATTCATTCATGTGCATAGCAGCAGTTTACCACTATTCCATTGTATAGACACACCCAATTTGTTTATCCACTGTGCTCATGATGGATATTGCGTTGTTTCTACTCTGGGTCTACTGTGCATAGCTCTCTTCTTGTGTCTTCTTATGTACCGCTGGGGTTGAGCCTTGAGAACCACTGATACGCCAAGGAAGAACTTTCTATGGGGAGGAAATTACTGTTCCTTCTTGTTCCTGGAGTAAATGTCTTCCTACAGCAATGTCAATAGGCATTTTATATGTGGAATCCTATTTTGAAGAGCTGCTGTTAGCGACAACCCCTCCCCAGTCTGTCTTGGTTTCAGTCTGGGATTGTTGGATCAGGGAGTGTGTGCTTATATAGACATGCACCTGTGGTATAGTCATTTCCTGGTCTTGCGAGCCAGCTGGTTGCCCAACCACACCATGCTACCCTGTAAACTAGGTGCATATTAAATTTCTGTAAATTGAATCCAGGTGTCTCAATGCTTATGCAAGAAATTTTAGCAATGTGTTTTAAAAGTTTCTGATCTGTTGTCCCCTTCATCAGATTCATTTTTCTTATCTCTCTCTCATGCCCGGTCCTCTTTGCCACCGTCAGACAAATAATTACTAATATGTAAATTCACATTGATTTAAACTTAGGGATTTGTAAAGGAAAACAAGGATTTTCAGGGTCACCTAAACTTGGGGAGGAGCCTTAGGTCTGCCACTGTGCAGTTAGTTTATTTCTCTGAGCTTCAGTTTCCTTGTCGGCAAAATGGGGGTACTTACCTCCTAAGAATGTTTTAGGGGGTCTAGGAGATAAAGTCTGACTTATTTGCTAATCCGTTATTATTTGGTCATTCCATGACTCCTCACGGCTTGGCACACCGCGTTAGTAAATTCAAGCACGAATTCCTGGCTGGAAATGCTGGTCGGTGAATGAAAGTGAGAGTACCTTAACCCCTCTTTGACCCTCCCAAGATGTCGACTCCATGCTCTACGTTAAGATAGACAGGCCACTTTCAAGATGGCGTCCTGGAAGTGCGTCGCCGGAGATTAGCTCCGGAAATCTCGCGTTAGGCGAGGCCAACGGGTAGGTTCTCGCGAGAGGGCACGTCAGTCCCAGCCGGGCGTCGTGTGAACAGCTGCTGGTGCCGAAGGCTGAAATAAAAACCGGAGCGGTGAGGGGTGGGTCGGACGTCTAGGTAGCAGCGCTGGGGGTCGCCGGGGCCCAGGGAGGCTTAGAGCCCGGATTCGGGGAAACGGAAGGTGTAGCAGGTGGCTTAAGGGGTAGCCTTTCGGGCTCACGGTTGCCAGAACGAGGCTGCCGGAAGTGCGCTAAGGGATTTTTCTTCTCCC
Source organism: Callorhinus ursinus (assembly GCF_003265705.2). Lineage (NCBI taxonomy): Eukaryota > Metazoa > Chordata > Mammalia > Carnivora > Otariidae > Callorhinus > Callorhinus ursinus. The sequence goes on along the minus strand of NW_027397123.1, from coordinate 781,738 downwards.
GGGAACTGGCGGGGAAACTGAGGCTGGGGTGGGGCTCCTGTCTGGAGGACGCACTGAGGCCGCCGTCTTTTCCTGCAAGAGCAGAAGATGTCGGACAGTGAGGACAGCAACTTCTCCGAGGAGGAGGATAGCGAGCGCAGCAGTGACGGCGAGGAGGCCGAGGTGTGTGGCTGGGACATGGTGGGGAGGCATAGCGCCTGGGGACAGGACCAGGGCAGAAAGGCCCCTGTGGGAGCTCAGAGGAGATCAGAACGAGCTCTGGCCTCTGGGAGCTTCCAGGCTGTTGGTAGTGATAGAGAAGTAGGTAAGCCTAAGTCAAGCAGAGGGACAGGTGCGGGAGGCCCGGGATGCCCCAGGTACAGTGAAGTAACAGGTGATGTGTATAAAGGACCTGGCATATAGCAAGCCCTCACTGTTAGTTTTTATGAAGAAGTGTGCTCCGTCATTTCGAAAATATATTTTTAGTGCCTACTGTGTACTAGGCACAATTCTTTGTCCGGGGGTTGCACCAGTAAACAAAACAGATTTTGAAAGTCTTTGCCTCTGTGATCGTGAATAAACATAACCGATAAGTATATCGTTTAATAAGGCAGAGAGTACCCTGGAGAAAAGTAAAGGGGAATAGGGAGTCTTGGTCAGTTTTAAATAAGGTGAGTCTGAGAGGGTGATGTTTGAAAAAAGATGTTGTGGGAGTTGAGGGAGTGAGTCGTGTGGAGGAAAAGTGTTGCGGTAAGAGGAAGGGGAAGCAGCACATGCAAAGTTGGGAGCGTGCCTGCATGTTCAAGAAGTAACAAGGAGTCGAGTTTGGCTGGATCAGAGTGAGTGCAACAAAGAAGTAGCAGGAGCCAGATCGTATAGGATCTTGAAGGTTCTGGTGAGGAATTTGTCCTGATTGAGTGCGACAGAGCCGTGAGAAGTTTTGGAGCAAGGAAGGGGTGTGATCTCATGTTTTGAAAGGATCACTCTGCCTTTGGATCTATTGAACATTACTATTTCAGGAACCAAATAAATATTTCCTGGGACATACCTGATTTTAAATACTCTACTATTAACTGTTTTCTTCTTTTGTTTATTTCTGACTTATTTGTTGATTAAATAAATGTTTGAGCATCTACTACTGTGTTCCAGATTCTTCCGGGTGTTGGAGAGAGTGGAGCAAGGCAAATTTTTGCTTTCACGGAGTTTATACTTAGTAGGCAACAGTTAACAAACTGATAAAAAGATGACTCGATGATTGTAGATGTCTCCTTTAACCTCCAGAAACGTAAATCAATTTTTTAAAGTTAGTTGCCATCACTTGTAAGGGCTATTTCATGTAAAAATCATGATTTTTCCGGGAAAGTGAGAGAAGCCAGCAACCTGAGACCCAGGATTGTTCTACCTAGCAGCTCTTTGCTCAGGAAGTATCAGCCTGCTGGAGAATGGGGAATTTTCTCCCAGTTCCTGGGATGTATCAGTTGCCATTTATCGTCATGCCTACCTTCGGGGGACTTAAGTAAAGGAAAGATTTCATGTACTTGTGTCCTGGGAAATATCAGGTAGACAGAGAGTACCATAGGTTTCCTTTGAGCTGTCCTCCTTACTTTGGTTCTTTTCTTGATCTCTGTAGGCATTTGATTGTCAATCCTTGTGCCCTCTGGGGAGTCCTCAGCTTCCAGTGAAGAGTTGGAGGAATTGGGAAGCCATGGTGGGGCTGAGGCAAATGGGAGGATGCTAGGAAGGGCTTTTGTTCCAAGCAATAGCACTGGGTTCTTGGTCTCTCTGACTCATGGCTTCAGGGCATTGCTTGTGGTTAAATCCTGGTGGTAATGAGATCAAGATCCCGGGGTCCTTTTCCTGGCTGCGACATCTGGTTTGCTATGTCCAAATGTCACTTCCCCAACACCACACCGGGCTCCTGACTCACCTGCTGGCCTATCTGCTGTCACCAGATGAAGCAAGAGGACGACAGTGAGAAGCCAGTCAGAGATGGGACTAGATAGGCTTTTAGGACAGCCAGAAGTTAGCATATCCTTGAAGGACCAGGCCCTGTAGAATGAAGTAGGTAGGGATGGCAGATGATGAGCCGCTATTGGGGGAATGATCTGTTTCACCATTCGCAGCCCCAGTAACCTGCTCATTCATTCATTGAACAAGTGTTCCTAGTTTCTATCATGTTGGGATCACTGGCTCCCTCATGGAGCTCTCTGTCTTGGGGTGGAGATAGTTTTATAAACAGATGGTTCCTTCAGGGGATTGTGAGGACGGACAGTGTTAAGAGCGCATTCAAGCCCCAAGATAACACAAAGATAGTAACGGGAGTCCTCTTCTCGGGGACTGGGGACCCCTCAGGTTTGGAGAGAGGGTTTTGCTGGGACTGAGCCAGGGGAATGATGACAAGGTTCCTTGAACTCAGGCTGTGGTCCTGTTGTGGTTTGAGCTGGTAAGATATGGGACATTGTGGATTAGGGATATGTACTAAACAGATCTTTCAATTGTCTTCTGTTCCCATCCCTGGACTGGGTGATGTTGGGGACCCAGCAGTGCCTGAGATAGCCTGGGCCCAGCTCTTAGGGAGCTCTCAGTGGTCAAGACTGTGATGGAGGAAGCTAGAGAATGATATGCCTGACTTTGCTGGGGGCGGGGGATAGGCATGACTTCCTGGAAGAGGGGATATTTTGATTGAAGTAGGAGTGAGAGGTAAAGGAGAATAGTTTTTTTGTTTTTTTTTTTTTTGCAGAGGGCTAGCATGAATGATGGATAGCACTGAGAGAGCATGGTACAAGTGTTTCACTGTGGCTGGGACCTAGCATTTGGAAGGGGGAGCCCAAAGAGGCAGGATGAAAGGGAGAGGCAGTGAGTGTGTATTTCTAGTCTAGGCTGCTAGGGAGCTCGTTCTTTACCTGAGGGCAGTGGAAGAGCCATGGCCATGTTTGAAGCAGGGAACCAAATGATCCGTTTCATGTTCTAGATCATATTTAGTTTGCCAAGACTACGGAATATACTTTAGGTCGGGGGTGATGAGAGGTGCTTTCAGGTAGAAGAACAAGACCTTAAGCCACATTGAATCATCATGAAGTTATTTTCTAAGTTGCCTGTCCTGTCTTTTGATTGGGTCATGGAGAAAGTTTTACTTTGGTGCTACTGTGTCTTGAACACTTTTCTGAAATTTGCTTGTCTCCATGTTTATCAGAACAGGCTTTTGGCTTAGAGCCTGCAGCTGGCAACAGGATCATGCTAGGACTTAATAATAACATGTTTTGCTTTTATCTTTATGGTTACTTGTTGCTTGTGACAAGCTAACTTCGAAAATGTCTTTACTTCTGAACTATTTCAAAGTATGGAAAAGTTTCTCTGTTAAGCTAAGTGAAAAATGTGAGTGAATTTAAAGAAAATATCAGGTAAATGAATTTAAAGAAAATATGAAGAATATCAGGTAAATATTAGGTGAATTCACACTGATGTGAACTTGGCAAAAAAGCCTGAAGTTAGTGAAGAAGAGATTGAAGTTCGGGGAACACTGTTTTGTCTGGGTCCTTTCCTTTTGTGACTGGTTTGAAAAGACAGATTAGAGGCCAAGAGGCTGGGCAAGGAGCTAGATTTTAGAGGGCCGTGGCCTGGTCTAGGCTGGGGGCTGTAGGGATGGGGAAGAAGGGACAGACTGGAGGGACAATGTTCCAAAAGCAGAAAGGCCAAGAGTTTGGTGCCTAATAGAAGCTAGAGGGAGCCAGCACAGGTCTGGGGGAAGACATTGAGGTCAGTGTAGGATGTGGTATCTGTGCAGGGCTCAGAGGACCTCTGGGGGAGCCATTTGTGGAGGCTGCTGACACATGGGGGCCTCTAGTTCTGGAAGAAAGTGTGGCCTGGAGACAGATGGGGCATCACGTGCAGAGACAGGATCTGAGGCTGTGGAAGGTAAAGTGGCCCGGGGAGAGTGTATGCAGCGAGAAGCAGAGTGGGCCCCCGGCCGAAGCCTAGGGACGGAAGCCAGCACTTGGGTGAGCAGAGGAAGAGGGGAGTGCAGAGGATCAGCCAGAGAAGTTGGAGAAAAGCCAGGGTACTGTGATGTGACAGAGGCCAAGGGAAGAGCTTTTCTCTAGGGAGGGAGGATCAGTGGTGTGCAGTGTTTTGTAGGTAAGGAGTAAAGACGGTTCGTGGAACTAGCAATAAGAGGCAGGCAATGACCTTGGGGAGCAGTGTGGACGAACTAGAGACGTCCAACAGCCAAGGGAGCGGATGAGATGGCCTAGGGAGTTGTAGGGTGGAAAGAGATGAGGGCCAAGGACCAAACTTCATGGAGCTACATTTACGGGCCAAGTGGAGGCTAGCAAGGCGCTCTAGAGGAGCAGGAGGTCGTCTGGGCCGGCTCCCAGGTATTGGGTGGGTGGGTGACAGTGCTGTTACTGAGATAGGATGGCTGGCAGAGAGGCCCGGCCAGGGGGGAAGGGAGTCTATGCAGAACAGAGGGGATTATTGACTAGCCAGGCAGAGGTGGCATCAGATTTGGGGGTGGGGGCTTGGTGTCTGGATTTGGGGGTATGGAGCCTTGGTGCCCCAACGCTACCCCTGACTCTCCAGGTGGAGGAAGAGCGGCGGAGTGTAGCAGGCAGTGAGAAGGAGGAAGAGCCTGAGGAAGAAGAGGAGGAGGAAGAGGAGGAAGAATATGATGAGGAAGAGGAAGAGGAAGATGATGACCGGCCTCCCAAGAAACCCCGCCACGGCGGCTTCATTCTGGACGAGGCTGGTATGTCACAGGGCTGTCCGGTGCTGAGCAGCAGCTGGACTTCCACCTTCACTTCTATTCCTTGAATGTACTTTTTTTGAAAAAATTTGGGTAAACGTCAAACCCACAGTAGTAGGATAGTGTGTGGAACCTCCACGTCCCATCAGCTTGCCTCAAGAGTTAACAGCTTAGTACCAATCTTGTTTTGTTTCTTCCTCCTCACTTCCACTGCTGGATGATGTGAAAGCAAATCCCAAATATGTAATTTTGCCCTGAAATATTTCTCTCTGTATTCCTAAAACATCAGTCCTTTTATTTATTTTATTATTATTATTTTTTAAAGATTTTATCTATTTATCTGACAGAGAGAGAGAGACAGCGAGAGAGGGAACAAGCAGGGGGAGCGGGAGAGGGAGAAGCAGGCTTCCCGCGGAGCAGGGAGCCCGATGCGGGGCTCGATCCCAGGACCCTGGGATCATGACCTGAGCCGAAGGCAGACGCTTAACGACTGAGCCACCCACACGCCCCACATCAGTCCTTTTCAGATCCAGCCTTTATAATACCGTAATTGTCCTAATACCGTAATTGTCCTTTAAAAAACTTGAAATCTGTGCTCGTTGTGAAAAGCTCCAATGACCTAGATGTAGGCAGGACAGGGTCCCTCCTAGCCTGCCTCTGCTCTCTCCTCCATGTGGCCCTGGGTGAGTCGCGGTCCATCCCTTGGAGCCCTTTTTCCCCCTCTGTACAGGGGGGACAAACAGTCCTTCGTATTCCAGAAGGGATTATTTTGAGGATTTGGGGGGGCCGAACACATAAAGCACATTAGGTAGATGGCAACCCAAAGTGACATGCCCAGCCTAGAGCAGGTCCTCAGAAAAGGGGCTTACCTATTAACGCTCTGTAGGCCCATGTCACACCTACTGTTCTGTAAACTGCTTTTTTTACTTTCAGTGATTGTGGAGGAGCATGTAACAGATAGCGTAGATTAAATGAGTTAACTCATGTAAAGAAAGTTTACTGAACAACTTTTGGCACCTCAGTGCTCGATAAACTTTAGCTGCTTGTCATCATCATCATCGTCATCATCCTGGAAATACCCATTCTTTTTCCCCGATGGCTACATAGTATTTTTTCCGTAATCTGTTTTATTTAACCAATGTCTTATCCGATATTGAAGTTTATGTTTTTCATCATTATAAGCAGCACTGCTGGGAACACCTTTTTATGTACTTAGACACATAGACACAAGTTATTTACCTAGATTGGGGGTTCTTAATCTTAACCTTTTTTGTGCTATGGCTCCTTTGGCAGTCTGGTGGAGTCTGCAGACCCCTTCTTAGAACCATGATCTGAGATGCTGAGGGGAAAAATAACATAGGATTCCAAAGAGAACAATTATACTGAAATGCGGTACCTAAATAGTCACAGAATGTGTGGGTTTCATCATGAATGCATTGAAATAAGATTTAGTGGAGGGTCTGATAAGAATCTAATTTGGAAGTAGCAATGAGTGCAAATGACATTTTGAGGTATCTGCTGCTATAACGTGCTGGGAAAATATCAGAGTTCGCTGCTAAGCTGGTTGTGATTTATTTCCATTGTTCGTAATTGACATAAATATGACTTTTCAGTTCGAGATGAGTGAAAACGTAGTATTTTATCTGTCATGGACCCTGAAGATTTTCTACATGGTAAATCCCTATAAATCAAACTGCTGGGCAAAGGGGATGCATATGATTTTAAAGGCCTTTCGATGTCTGCGGCCAAATATTGGCCCCTGAAAAAGCCATACCCGATCCTTCCACCAGCCATCCATGAGGGCGCTTCTTCCCTGCCCATGTAAAGGAGAACCACTTGGAATGCCATCTGCCGTTTTCTTGGGACCCTCTCCCCTGAGGGAACAGAGGGGCAGGAGATGCTCGGGACACTCCTGGTCCTCCCCTTGAAGGCTGAGGGGAGGGAGTCCTTCCTTCGAGAAGAGGTCTCAGGTAGCAGAACGGCCAGATCTAGAGAAGGGCTAACATGCCGTGTGACACGGACGTGGGCTGCCGGGGACAACCGCGCGTTGGTTGTGGGAGCTTTGTTGGGCACTGCGTGTGGGAAGGCTGTGCGGTAGTGCCCATTGATGTTTTAACAGGCAGGGACCCTTTGATCCAGGAGTTCTTTTTTAGGATTTCACCCGACAATTAAACCCACACAGGCGCGTAAAGACACGAGGCCAAAGATAGTTGCGGCAGTCCTGTTTTCAGTTGTAAATGTCTGGTGACCTAAATGTCCACTGATGGTGAGGGCCTGGGAAAAGAGTTACAGGGCAGATCATCAGATAGCAAATGAGGCATGGCTTCTGTGGAAGCGCCCCAGGCTCGTAGGATTGCTTAGAAAAAGAGGAAGGTACCGAACAGTGTGTTAAAAAGTTGCATTGGGGCAGGTGGTGGTGGAGGGTTTAGATGCATCTCTTGTATATGCATAGATGATCTCTAGGCAAGAAACTCGTTACGGAGTTGCCTCTGTGGAAGGGGACTGAGCTAGTGGGGGTGGAAACGGGAGGGAGACTTCCCTGCACACTATACATCCTCTGAACGCTTTGGATTTTTTCATCACATTTGGGAATCACTGTTCAGTTTTTAGCATAATATTCGCTGCGTGCGGAAGAGCATGAGTAACATAGTGAAGAGGTTCGGTGCATGAACCCTGGAGCTAGCCTGATTCTCCGGGACCAGCTGAGAGTCTTTGGGCCAGTTAGGTCCCCTCTCTGGGCCTCAGAGCCGTTAGTGGAAAATCCGAACGGTGCAGGTACCGGAGGATTCGGTGAGGAATCTGTGGCAAATGCTCACAGCAGAGCAGGGCACGTGGGACATTCTTGGTAAGTGGTAGTGTCACAAACCTGAGGGAATAATACCAAAACCCAACAGATTGTGAATCACGTCTTTAAAAAAAACTATATGCTGGTCTTGATAGTTTGGAGAGAACTTTTGTGCTTACTTATTTTGATCTGATTTTTTTAAGTTTATTTGATTATTATTATTACTATTTTTAGTGATCTCTGCGCCCAACATGGGGCTTGAACTCTTGACCCCAAGATCAAGAGTTGCACACTCAGCTGACTGAGCCAGCCTGGTTCCCTGACCGGATTTTTTTTTTTAAAGATTTTATTTATTTATTTGAGAGAGAGAATGAGAGAGAGCGTGAGAGGGGGGAGGGTCAGAGGGAGAAGCAGACTCCCCGCTGAGCAGGGAGCCCGATGCGGGACTTGATCCCGGGACTCTGGCATCATGACGTGAGCCGGAGGCAGTCGCCCAACCAACTGAGCCACCCAGGTGCCCGTTGACTGGATTTTTTAAATGGACTTGTGGGTGGGGTTGGAGGAGGGATGGGTTTTAGAGCCAGAGAGGGGTGGAGCTGCCTGGGAGACCCGATCCTGTGGCCTGAAGCAGCTCCGTGGCATTGGGCGAGAGCCTCACTTGTGCGGGCATCTCTGTCCTGTCCTGACCTGCACGTGCATGGTTGTCATGCCCACCTCCCAGTGATGTCTCCCAGGAGCCACTGCCATGAGGTCCCCTGTGCTGCAGCTGCCTCCCTGACTGCTTGGCTTTCCTGTTGCAGATGTGGACGATGAGTATGAGGACGAGGACCAGTGGGAAGACGGGGCAGAGGACATTCTGGAGAAAGGTTTGTGGGGGCCCCACCTCTGCAAGACTGCTTTGGGGTGTGACCGAGAGGGTCTTGAGAGCCCATCCCCCACCCATGCCCTGCACCCCCCCCCCACCCTCCTCACCTCGCTTCTTTCTGTCGTTGCCAGAGAGACCAGCTCTGTACCCTTTTCCTTTTAGGCCCATGAGTTGGGGGGTGGGGGCTGTGGGTGGTGGGTGTGGTGGGAAGGGGACTCTGGGATCCCAGGGCCCCAGTGAATCCCTTCTGGGGGTTGTGGGGGGGTGGGCTCTGTCCCAAGATACCCCCCACTTCCTGGGCCAGTGCCCCCACTTCCCTGTTATTTTCCGTTTTGTGCGCCTCATACATTTCGGCTTCTCCCCCAACCACCTGGTGCCTGGCCTTTACTTTTGATTTTCAACCTTCCTGTGTCCCTCCCTTCCCCTTCCCCCAACCCATTGGTTGATTTCGCTGCTATAATTTGGCTCATACTTTGTCTGCCCTCGCCCACCACCACCACCACCACCACCACCACCACCACCACCACCACCTCCTCTTCCTCCAAGTAGAAGAGATCGAAGGTAAGAATCTGGAAACTGTGATTCCCCGACCCTCCTCCCATATCCTGACATCTCCTTCCTGCCCACAGCACCCTCCCTTCACCCCTGACCCCCGTCTGGCCCTGGGGGCTCTGATTCATAGAGGGTCCAGAATCAGGGAGTTCTGAGGCCAGGTCTCTAGCCGTTGGCCTGGGAAAGTGTGTATCTGTTTATGTGTGGGTGTGAGCGTTGTGGGCCGCAACGATGGGTGGGGTGGGGTGGAGTTCAGGGCATACTCAGTGGCTGTGAGATGGGGAATGGCTGGAGGCCCCCCCCGTCGGGCCCTGTCCTCCCAAGTCTTTTTCATGAGAAGCAGGATTGCTGAGCAGGACAGAGTAGAGGGTGAGGATCGGGGGTTCCTAGTGAGGTCTCTCCTGCCCCAGGGCCCAACTCCGGCCCTCTCAGCCCCCATCACTTCCTCCAGGCCCCTGCCTTTCACCTCCCCTCACTCACCCCATTTGCCCATTTTTCTGCAGCCTCCAATATCGATAATGTTGTCCTGGATGAAGACCGTTCTGGGGCTCGCCGCCTACAAAACCTCTGGAGGTAAGCGGGAAGGTGGAAGGGTGAGACTGGTTCCCAGGGGCGATTGGGTGCACGTCAGCCCACCCTTCTCTCCATAGCCTTTCATTCGTGTTTACTTTCCCCCTTCACACCCCAGGGACCAGCGAGAGGAAGAACTGGGCGAGTATTACATGAAGAAATATGCCAAGTCGTCTGTGGGAGAGACGTAAGGGCACGGGGCGGGGGCAGGGGGGTCCCTTTTCCAGAAGGGTCAGGGCTCTGATAGAGCATCACCCCCCTTCCCAACTGCCATCCTCTCTCCAGGGTGTATGGAGGATCCGATGAGCTCTCGGATGACATCACCCAGCAGCAGCTGCTCCCAGGAGTCAAGTAAGGGGGGGGTGGCATGGGCGGGCTGAGATGGGGGGATCTTGTATTGGGGTGATATGTGTACGCAGACACAAACTGGTCGATGGTGGGGACTAGTGGCAAGTTGGCGCTCGACCTCTTCCTCCCGCTTATGGATGGAAGGATGGAGAAGGAGAGGGGGTGGAGGGAGAGGAAGAAAGATGATTCAGGTTTTTCGGGATGAGGCCATTTCACTGAAGGGCTTCCTTTTTCTCTCCTGCCTAGGGATCCAAATCTGTGGACTGTCAAATGTAAGGTGTGTTCTCTGGGAGGCAGGGGAATGGGGGAGGTGGCCTTGTTAGGGAGAGCTCACCACCTTTCTGTCCTGGGTCTCCTTGGCCTGTCAGTCTCTCAGTCCTGTCTCTGCCTCTTCATCCCCCACCTCCCAGGCCCCTGCCCTGCTGTGCTCCCCTCGCTTACTCACTGTCTCCCGCCCCTGTCTGTCTGTCCGCCCATCCCTCTTGCTCCGTACCTCTTCCTCTCCTGCTCCCTCTCTCTCTCTAGTCTATTTTATCTTTCTTGCCTGATGATTCGGTCTGCCTTGCTGCGGTCTCCTGCCCCTTTCCCTGCGTCCGTCCTTCATGTCCTCATCTCTCTGAAGTCTGTCTCTCTTCTTCCAGATCGGGGAGGAACGGGCCACAGCCATTTCCTTGATGCGCAAGTTCATCGCCTACCAGTTCACAGACACGGTAAGTTGGGTAGGCAGGCAGCATGGAAAAGAGAGAGTGAAGCCCAGAGGGAGGGATGGTGTAGGTCCAAGGGTACTAGGTGCCCATTACATCAGCGACTTTAGCTAAAATGATCCCTCCGAAGGGCTCTTCAGTATCTAACAGAGGTGCCGTCTTCACTGTCTTTGCATTCCTGGCAGGGGTCACCAGCCCCTGTAGCCCTCCAGAAGTCAGCCTTCTTAGCTTCCTGAGGTTTTTCTGAGTCAGTTCTGCGTGTTCACCAACCCTGTTGGGCAGCTGTCACCCTTTTACTGTTCGGGAGGGCTCCTAGGATGGAACAGGCTGAGTGTGTCAGGGGACAGACTTGTCGGGGAGAATTCCTTCCTTCTCTCTTTCAGCAGTCGTCACATATCCGCTGAACTCCTGCTCTGGGCAGGTCTCTGCACTGGGAGGTGCTAAGGACACATTGGTGACCTTTCCAGAGCCGGTCCCACCCCTTCAGGGCTCATTCACAGCACACAAGACATGAAGATGCTGCATTGAGTTCACAGCTCTTTCTTTAGACTGTGGGAGTTTGAATCCTGCCCCTGCTGCATCCTGCCCCTGCTGCGTCTTAGCCCTGTGACCTTGATCAAGCCACTTCCCCTTTCTGGGCGCCCTGCTTGCCCCTCAGCATCATTAGGATTAAGTAGCTTTAGACATGTCCAGCTCTCAGCCAGGACTTGTCCTGCAGCTTGTGTTCAATAAACACAGTTATTGTCGGAGGCATAATTGTCAGTTTGGGAACAGGGGCAAACCTTATGAAGGATATACTCAAAATTGACGAAACATGGAGTGAATACTAACTCTGTGCTGGCTGCTGATTTTCTCACTTAACATGATCCGTGTTAGGCCGAGTGCATTGCTTTTACCTGCTGAAACAGTGGATGTGTGTCAGTGGGGCCAAGTGGATAGTTGTAGGATTTGCAGATCATTTGAAGTGTGCTTAAACCTCGATCATGTGTCCTGGGCAAAACTCTAGTGACCATTTGAGTTAGGACTGATTATTGTTTTTGTTTTTGATGACCAAAGAAGTATATGTGTATTGTAGAAGGCCGGCTCTCCCTCCCTGAGTCCCAGTTTTCAGAAGGAATTACTGTCGGTGTGTGTCTTTCCAGGTCATCTTCTCTGCAAGTCAAAAAATGTCAGTTCTGTTTGTCTTTGTTTTTGTTTTTTTAAAGATCTTATTTATTTACTTGACAGAGAGAGACACACAGAGAGAAGGAACACAAGCAAGGGGAGTGGGAGAGGGAGAAACGGGCTTCCTGCTGAGCAGGGAGCCCGATGCGGGGCTTGATCCCAGGACCCTGGGATCATGACCTGAGCCGAAGGCAGACGCTTAACGACTGAGCCACCCAGGCGCCCCATGGTTTTGTTTTTGTATTAAACAGAATGGTATTACTCGGTATACGTATTATTTTGCAGTGAGCCTTTTGTCAATGCCTTAATCATCTTCTCATGCCCGGTAAATATAAGGTGGTTTCCATTTTCTGCTATCGCAATGCTGAAACAATTTAGTTGTTTCTTTTTTAATTGAGATACAATTTCCATACCGTAAAATCCAGGGTCATGGTGTATGATCTTACTTATATGTTGCTGAATCCGGTTCTATTTTATTAAAGATATTTGCATCTGTGTTCATAAGAGATACCAGTCTGTAGTTTCTTAACGATGTCTGTGAAGGATTGATGTTATTAAAATGTTGGGTAGAGGGGCGTCTGGGTGGCTCAGTGGGTTAAGTGTCTGCCTTGATCGAGCCGCACGTTGGGCTTTCTGCTTGGTGGAGAGCCTGCTTCTCCCTCTTCCTCTTCTCTCCCCACCGCTCATGCTATCTCTTTCTCTCTCTCTCTCCCTTGCTCTAACCCTATCTCAAATAAATAAATAAAATCCTTAAAAAAAAATAAAACGTTGGGTAGAATTCACCAGTGAAGCTGTCTAGTCCTGGCTATGTGTGTGTGTGTGTGGAAATTTTTTCTATTACTGATTCAATATCTTTACTTCTCATAGGTCTATTCAGATTTTCTATTTCTTAGTCAGTTTTGGTAGTGTACATCTTTCTACGGAAAACATTCGTTTCATTGAGGTTATTTGATCTGTTGGTGTGCACTTGTTCGTACTTTTGCTTCATAATCCTGTCAGGTTGATGGTAATGTCCTTTCTTCCATTCCTGATTTTTGTAATTTGAGTCTTGAGTGACTTGAGTCTCTTGTCTCTTTCTCGGTCAGACTGGCTAAAGGTTTGTCAAATTTGTTAGTCTTTTCAAAGAACCAGCTTTTGGTTTTGATGGACTTCTCTATTTTTCTGTTTCCTCTTTTATTTATTTCTACTCTGATCTTTGTTATTTCTTTCCTTCTGCTCGCTTGGGTTTTAGTTTTCTTTTCCTTTTCTAGTTTCTTTTTTTTTTTTAAGAGGAGGGGAGGGGCAGAGGAGAACGAGAGAATCCCAAGCAAGCTCCATGCCCAGCACAGAGCCCAACATGGGGCTCGATCCCACAACCCTAAGATCATAACCTGAGTGGAAATCAAGTCGGACGCTTAACAGACTGAGCCACCAGGCGCCCCTCCTTTTCTAGTTTCTTAAAGGTGAAAGGTTGGGCTATTGATATGAGACTTTTTTTCTTTTTTTCTTTTTTAAAGATTTTATTTATTTGAGAGAAAGAGTGAGCCAGAGAGAGCATGAGCCGGCAGAGGGTAAGGGAGAAGGAGGCTTCCCGCAGAGCAGGGAGCCCGATGCGGGGCTCGACCCCAGGACCCTGGGATCATGACCTGAGCCGAAGGCAGACACTTAACCGACTGAGCCACCCAGGCGCCTGGAGACTTTTTTTCTTTTTTACAGCTGTAAATTTATCTCTAAGCACAGCTCTCTCACATCCTGTAAGGTTTAATGTTTTTGTTTTCATTCATCTCAAAATATTTTCTAATTTCCCTTGTAATTTTTAGGCTTTTTTATCTTAAACTATTTTATTTTTAAGTTATCTCTGCACCCAATGTAGGGCTTGAACCCACAGCCCCACGATTAAGAGTCCCACACTCCACCCATTGAGCCATCCAGGTGCCCTGTAATTCTTACATTTAATCTATTGGTTACTTAATGTATTTCCACATAGTTGTGAATTTTCTAAATCTGTTACTGATTTCTAATTTCACTCCCATGTGGTTGGAGAATATATCTCATATGATTTCAATTCTTTTACGTTTGTTGAGACTTAATGGCCTAACATACGGTTTATCCTGGAGAGTGTTAAGTGTGCCCTAAGAGTATGCATTCTGGTGTTGTTCGACAGATTTCTATCTGTAGATGTGTGTGAGGTCTAGTCGGTTTATAGGATTGCTCAAGTGCTCTGTTTCCTTGTTGATTTTCTATCTAGTCCTATCTATTTTAAGTGGGGTATTGTCTCCAGTTATTATTGGTGAACTGTCAGTTTCTCCTTTTATTTGTTGCTTTTTGCCTTGTGTCTTTTGAGGTCCTGTTGTTAGGTTCATATGTATCCGTATTTGTTGTATCCTCTTGAATGATTAAACCATTTATCAGTATAAAACATCCTTGTTTGTCTCCAGTAGCTTTTGTCTTAAAGTGTGTTCTGTTTGCTATTAGTGTAGTCATTCCTGTTCTCTTCAGTCCAATTATTTTTTACACATAGTATACGTTGTTTACCTTTCTTTCTTTTTAAACAGAGAGAGCGTGCTTGCAGGGGGTTGGGCAGGGGCAGGGGGAAAGAGACAATCTCAAGCAGGCTTTACACCTAGTTTGGAGTCCAACTCGGGGCTCGATCTCCCAACCCTGAGATCATGACCTGAGCTGAAATCAAGAGTTGTACACTTAACCAACTGAGCCACCCAGGCGCCCCTACGTTGGTTACCTTTCTGTGTCACTACATATAGATTCGTTAGTTTTTTAAGTGCTACGTTTTATGCCATAGTTTAACAAATCCCTCTTGGGGGCATTTACAAATGTCCAGTCTTGTTTGTTTGCTGTCATCAATAACTCTGCCACGGACATCCTTGTGTCCGGGTCATTGCACGAACATTTCTGTGGGATAAATTCCCGGAAGAGCGAGCACTGTGGTGGCAGCTGTAACTGTTCGGGGCACTCATGTCTCACTGTCCCCTGCCATGGGCTCGGCCCTGCAGCCCCTGCAGATTAAGTCAGTGGTGGCGCCGGAGCACGTGAAGGGCTACATCTATGTGGAGGCCTACAAGCAGACGCACGTGAAGCAGGCCATCGAGGGTGTGGGCAACCTGCGGCTTGGCTACTGGAACCAGCAGATGGTGCCCATCAAGGAGATGACAGATGTGCTCAAAGTCGTGAAGGAGGTGGCCAACCTGAAGCCCAAATCCTGGGTCCGCCTCAAGAGGGGCATCTATAAGGACGACATCGCCCAGGTGCCAGGGCTGGGGGTGGGGCAGGGTGGCTGAGGGGCTCGCGGCGGTCACACTCCTGCTCCCCTGTTCAGTCCCCCCCCCTTTTCCTTTTATCATTCCCGGACCCTTTCTAGTTCAGAGAGCAGACCTCCACTCAGATTAGGTGATGCAGAGCCTAGATTTTGTTGGGAGCACACAGGATTGTGTGTGTGTTCAAAGCACACTGAGTAAGATCTGAAGGAGGTGAGGGAGGGAGCCTTGTGGAGTTCTTGGGGCACAGTGTTGCGGGAGAAGGAACAGCATGCAAACAGGTCTGCCCTGGCTGAAGCAAGAGTGTGCGAGGGTGAGAGTGGCAGGAGGTGGGCGCAGGGAGGGGACTGCGCCTGTGGCCCGTCATAGGGCTTTGGCTTCTACTGGAGGTGGAGGGACACAGTGGGACTTGGATTTTATTTATTTATTTTTCATTTTTATTTTTTTAAGATTTTATTTATTTATTTGACAGAGAGAGACACAGCGAGAGAGGGAACACAAGCAGGGGGAGGGGGAGAGGGGGAAGCAGGCTTCCCGCCGAGCAGGGAGCCCCTTGCGGGGCTCCATCCCAGGACCCCGGGATCATGACCTGAGCCAAAGGCAGACGCTTCACCGACTGAGCCAGCCAGGCTCCCTGAGACTTAGGTTTTAATAGGATTACTCTGGTAGCTTCATTGAGAATAGACTCCTGGTTCTCAAGCAGGGGCAGTATTGTCCGCATGGGACTTTTCTTGGTTGTGTCAAGTGAGGAGGGAGTCGCTGTAGCATCCAGTGGATAGAAGCCAGGATTGCTGCTAATGCCCTGCAGCATAGGGGACAGCCCCCCACAACAAAGAATTACCTGGCTGGCAAACCCTGGGCTGGACCGGATGGGGCCACAGGAGCACAGAGACCAGTGAGGAGACTGCCACCATAGTCCTGGTGGCAGGCGATGGGACAGGCCCAGGGTTGCAAGTAGGGAGGAGGGCAAGAGGTCAGAGCTGAGGACCGAGCTGACAGGAGTTGCCGGCACACTGGAGGTGGATGGAAGAGTAAGGGAGAGTCCAAAAGACTCCCAGGCGGTGTGCCAGAGCAGAGGGAATGATGGAGGGGAGAAGACCGGGCGAGGAGCAGGCCCGGGGACCAACAGGAGGCTAGTTGTGGGTGTGCTAGGCTTGAGGGGCCTTTCAGACATCCGAGCAGAGGTGTTAAGCAAGTAGTGGGTATTGTGCTTCAGAGTTGAGAGGAGACAGGCTAGAGAGAGTGGAGAGTTGTCTGCAGTGTGATTTCTTCACCATCACCCCCTGTCCTGCCCTTCCTGTGTCTAGGGTTGGGGAGGGAAGGCCAGGGCCATCCTGACCACCTCCTTCTCCTCAGGTGGATTATGTGGAACCCAGCCAAAACACCATCTCCTTGAAGATGATCCCCCGCATTGACTATGACCGCATCAAGGCCCGCATGAGCTTGGTACTGGGGGGATGCCCTGGGGCTCACAGGTGGGGAAGATGCCTGATCCTTGCCGGTGGCCGAGCCCTCCTCCTTCACCCTTCCCACCACGCCCCCTTTCCTCCACAGAAAGACTGGTTTGCCAAAAGGAAGAAGTTTAAGCGGCCTCCACAGAGGCTGTTCGACGCTGAGAAGATCAGGTGAGTGCTCTTGGGGCCTGGCTGGGCGGGGTCTCCTGAGCTGGGACGCAGGGTGTGCCTCCGCAGGCTCCCCCACAGGAACGTACCTCTGACCCATCCATGCTTTGCTTTGTGAATGGTCAGCTTGGCAGCACTGCCTCCGTCAAGTTATTGAACATCCCTGGGCCTCTGGCTTCTCTGCTATAACCACGAACAGTGACGCCCCCTGCCTCCTGGGGTTGTCGTGAGAGTCAGATGAATTAATGCTCACGTGTTCCCAGAATAGCACTTGGCCCCAGGATCACGGACTGAAATGGGATCTCTTGGCACGTCAGGCTCTGTGAGGTCTGTTTCCCTGACCTCCTGATGCCTGGATAGCGGAGGTGGGACTATCCTTCGAGCCCTTCCCTGTCAGGGAGTGTCCCTCGCCCTCTGCAGCTGGAGGGAGCTTTGGAGCAGCCCAGTGAGCCCAGCGTTCCAGGGCTAGCCAGAGGGCTCCCGATGGGGGGAGGGCGGGAGAGGAGGAGATGCAGGAACGAGAGCCACTGGTCGTGTTCTAGAATGCCTTGTGAGGCACCAGATGGTTTTTCATTCCTTTAAAGGGGGATTATAGAACACTTTTTGAGCTGTACCCCAGGATTTGGCTAATACCTCACATGCCCGAATTGGGCCCCCTTACCCCCCTGCTTCCACCTGACTGGACCTCCTTTTACTGAGTGCTCTGACCTGGCCCGCAGAGCTCCCTCGGGCCTCCACCAAACTCAGCACGCCAACGAGAAGAGGATTGAGTGGCAGGAGGAGCTCGGCTTGCTCCCCCATGCTCCCTTTTTGGGAGTGGGGCAGGCTTTCCCTCCTCACTCTAGAAGCGTGGCCTGGAACTCTGTCCCCCACCCCACATGCAGGGCCAGGAGAGTTAGGGCGTAGGCTTGGGAGTCCCATCCTCCGAATTTGAATCCGGACTCAGACCACCCTAACCATGAGGTGTGCCCCATGCGAGCCTCGCTCCCTCATTTCCCTGGGAAATGTGGGTCATGTGAGTGATGTCAGAGGCTTTGGGGAGGAGGTCCGTGAGGTGTGTGGCCAGGCCAGGCGTAGGCTGAGTGCTCCATGTGTGCTAACCGTTGGCGTGCTCCAATGCTGGGTCCAGCTAGTATTCACCGAGTGCCCCTGCTCTAGGGGAAGTAGCAGTGAATGAAAAGTGTTAGACCTCTGCCCTTCGGGAGCTGCTATTCTGGTTGGGGAGACGCATTAAACAGTAGCTCATCAGAGGTGAGGTGCGCTGTGCTGAGCAGTCAAGCAGGGAGAGAGCACAGCAGAGTGCAGGGAAGAGTCTCTGGGCTCGGGACATGTCACTCGGCCAGGAGGGCGCGCCGTGGGATGGGTTGGGGCAGCCATCCTGTGATCCTTCCCCTTCAGCCAGCAGAGGAGCCTGAGGGCCAGCAAGATTCTCTTCTTAATCCCCCTCCCAATCTTCTCTCCCCCCACAAAATCCCAGGTCCCTGGGCGGTGATGTGGCCTCCGATGGTGACTTCCTCATCTTCGAGGGGAACCGTTATAGCCGGAAGGGCTTTCTGTTCAAGAGCTTTGCCATGTCTGCTGTGGTGAGGGTCCCGGAGGGCGTCTTGCTTACCATGCTGGGGGGAGCAGGGAGGCCAAGTTTTTTCTCCCTCCTTCAGTCCAGGCCCCAGAGCGGTGGGTTATCTGGGTCTGTCCTGGATATCTTCCGAGTCAGGAGTGTAGGAGCGTCCCTAGGGAAATAAATCTCACCATCTCCTTAGCCTGCTCAGCTGGGCTGTGACACTGACCTTCTTCTACTTCCTTCTCTTCCCCTTGTTTCTTGGGGCTCAGATCACGGAGGGTGTGAAACCCACGCTCTCTGAGCTGGAGAAGTTTGAGGATCAGCCGGAGGGCATTGACCTTGAGGTGGTGACTGAGAGCACAGGTATTTGGTCCCTGTCGGTAACTCAGGCCAAGGAGGAGGGGGCGGCTCATGATGGACAGTCCCCAAGTCAGCCATGCACCTGCCCCTGCAGGGAAGGAGCGGGAGCACAACTTCCAACCTGGGGACAATGTGGAGGTGTGTGAGGGCGAGCTCATCAACCTGCAGGGCAAAATCCTCAGCGTGGATGGCAACAAGATCACCATCATGCCCAAGCACGAGGACCTCAAGGTAGGCCGTGCTGCCCATACGTGTGTACTGGGCTGAGAGCACGGTGTAATGGTGGGGTAATCCAAGGTGCTGCCTGGTTTGAGTTTACTTTAAGGGCGCATGTGTCTGGGTCTGTGTGTCCGTCTGAGGGTTTGTCCGGCGTAGCACGGTGTGTCTGGGGTGAGGCTTTCTCCGGCGAGGCCTGAGGAAGTGTCTAGTTTGTGTCATATGTTTTGGGGACAGGCTTTCTGTGTGTGGAGTAAGGGGTGTCCGGGATGATACCCTGAGTCTGAGGTGAGCTGTGTCTGGGGCAGTCTGAGGGTTGTCCAGGCAGCCTACAGGAGTCTGTGGTTGGGTGCTCTGAGCCTGAAGTGGGTCTTGGCAAGGTCTTTTCTGCGAATACGAGTGGCTTCTGGAGATGGGGAGGTGGGCGGGATGTGGTTGCTTCCCTTGCCTGGCTCAGCATCCCCACACCCAATCCCCAGGACATGCTGGAGTTCCCGGCCCAGGAACTTCGGAAGTACTTTAAAATGGGGGACCACGTGAAGGTGATTGCTGGCCGATTTGAGGGTGACACAGGCCTCATTGTGCGGGTGGAGGAGAACTTCGTCATCCTCTTCTCTGATCTCACCATGCATGAGGTAGGTGGGGGGAGGTGGGGAGCGGCATGGAATGTACCAGGACCAGATCTAGGCTGAGCGGCCGCTTGGACCCTGCTTTACCCCTTTTCCATTTCCCACAGCTGAAGGTGCTCCCCCGGGACCTGCAGCTCTGCTCAGAGACGGCATCGGGTGTGGATGTAGGGGGCCAGCATGAGTGGGGGGAGCTGGTGCAGCTGGACCCTCAGACCGTGGGTGTCATTGTGCGACTGGAGCGGGAGACCTTCCAGGTGTGTGTGTTGTACTCAGTGGCGGGGCTTCCTTGTGGGGGTCTCCCTCTCCCTCGAGCTCCTCATCCTGGGAGGTGGCAGAGCTTGGTGGCCAAGAACCCAGACTGCTCTGGGGGGCCGATCGGGCTCTGTCGGCCAGGGTTGGCTTTGTGGTGTCGGGCGAGTGGCATGGCACTTACCCTCTCCGTGTCTTTCGTGCCCTGTAAAATGGAGGTAATGTGGTAGCACGGATTTCTTTTGTTATGACTGAGGCCCTGAAATCAAATATGTAAACACAGGTGCTTGCTCGAGGGCTGGGGGTTGCGGGTGCCCTCTTCCCCTCCATCCGTACCCTGTGGACATGGGAGTCAGAGCCTGATGCTTAGGACCCTGGACTCTGGATTCATATCTTGGCCCTATTGCTCCATGCTGTGTGACCCGGGGCTAGTGACTTGTCCTCTGTGGGCCTGAGATTCTTCCCTCAGGGAAATGGGAACCGTCACCGCAACCATCTCAAAGGGAAGTTTTGAGGCTTCCGTGAAATCTTGCGTGAAGAATTTAGTAGGGGGCTTGGCACACAGTGACGGGTAAACATAATGTTAACATCTACTCCTGCACCCATTTCTCAGGTCCCTGGTGCTCATTAGGGATGGTGTCTCCTCCTGAAAGGTGTTTTGGAATGATTGGGAACATTTTTGTTTGACCCAGTGCCTGGGCAGTGGTGCCCCGAGACTGCCAGGGACTCTAGACTTCTGCAGAGCTCGGGGCAGTCTCCCACAAGGAAAGATCATCCCACCTTAGGGAAGCCCTGGTCTGTGTCATCCCTTTCTACTCTCACGGCTCAGCATGCTCCCCTCCGTCCGTAGGTGCTGAACATGTATGGGAAGGTGGTGACCGTCAGGCACCAGGCTGTGACCCGGAAGAAGGACAACCGCTTTGCCGTGGCCCTGGACTCGGAACAGAATAACATCCATGTGAAGGACATCGTCAAGGTCATTGACGGCCCCCACTCAGTGAGTATAAGCTCCTGCCCATTGGCCCCACCTGAAACTGCTGGGGTGGGCCACGGCCCCAAGAGTGACCATCCTTTCCCCGTCCAGGGCCGGGAGGGCGAAATTCGCCATCTCTTCCGCAGCTTCGCCTTCCTGCACTGCAAGAAACTGGTGGAGAATGGGGGCATGTTTGTCTGCAAGACCCGCCACCTCGTCCTGGCAGGGGGCTCCAAGGTGAGGCGGGTGCAGCGGCATCCTGGCTCTTGGGTTCCTGGCCTTCCCCAGCCCCAGCAGCGACAAGAATGGGCTTGTGGGGGATTAGGAGGGCAGGTGTCAGGCTCAGGTCCTTGGCAGGGTTTACTGGGATTCCAGGCTCTTTACCAAATCATTCATCCATTCAGTTTTTTTGAGCACCTGTCCAGGCTAGCAACTAGAGCTACAGCAGTGAATAGGAGGAACGTCTCTGGCCTTCTAGAGCTGCCAGCCCGGAGACAAACAAATCAGTAAATACAGACGTTGTACAGCGTGAGGCGAGGTGATGACAGGCGCCGCAGAGAAGAGAATAGGATAGAGAGAGAATCACGGGGGGCTGCTGCTTTAGATGGAGAAGGTTCAGGAAAGGCCTGCTTGAGGTGACACCTGTGCAGAGACCTGAACGAAGGGACCCAGAGCTGCGTGACTGTCTCTGGGGAGCAGCAGATACAGATGAGGTGGGACGTGTGGGAAAGCTGTACAGAACCAGGTCTCGGGAAATCAGGCCCGGGCTCTGGGGAGCTGGGACCAGGGGGTGGTCCTCACGGCCCTGTGCATGGGGCAAGGAATTCTCCTGACTTGCAGTCTTTATGTCACCGGGGCCAGAAAGTCCTGGCCAGGGGAGAACCGGGCCTCTTGATTGGCCCAGAGTGGCCTAGGGGTGGCAGTTTCCCCAAAGGGAAATGGAGGCATCGTCACTAGAAGGCGGGAGGAATGGCCGCCAGCCCAGTTCAAGCAGGAACTGTTCCCAGATGGAGGCAGGCAGTGGCATGGGGGCCGGGAGCCTGTCCCCCAGGCCCCTGCCTGCCGGTTCACTTCTCGTCCCTTCCCTAGCCCCGAGATGTGACCAACTTCACAGTGGGTGGCTTTGCCCCCATGAGCCCCCGGATCAGCAGTCCCATGCACCCCAGTGCTGGAGGTGAGGGGGAGTTGGGCAAGGATGTGTCTGGGGGCTGGGGAGGGCGGTTATTCAGCCCCCACTGTCTGGGTGCCTGCTCCGCTGGCCTGGCCATGATGGGGTTCATGGCTCATAGAGACCACGACCCTCCCCCACCGCGGCCCCCAGTGGCAGGCCAGGGTGGTCGCGGCAGTGTCGGGGCTCTGGCGGGGGCTGCCCAGAGGAAGCTCCTAAACCAGGGGGTGTGTGTTGGGAGAGTCAAGCAGGTGGAGAGGGGGCTTGAGGGCACTCTGTCTGTGGACATAGCATGGGAGGGGACGACATGGTCCTGGGGACTGCTGACGTCGTCCTTCCTCCGCAGGTCAGCGTGGTGGCTTTGGCAGCCCCGGTGGTGGCAGCGGAGGTATGAGCAGGGGCCGGGGGCGGAGAGACAACGAGCTCATCGGCCAGACTGTGCGCATCTCCCAAGGGCCCTACAAAGGTGACCTTGAGGGCCATATTGGAGGCCTGGGGAGGGGCACGGTGGAGACCCCACCCAGCCTGACCCCCTGTCTCCTCACCAGGCTACATTGGTGTGGTGAAGGATGCCACCGAGTCCACAGCCCGCGTGGAGCTGCACTCCACCTGCCAGACCATCTCTGTGGACCGACAGCGGCTCACGACGGTGTACGGGCTGGGGCAGCGCCGGGCCAGGAGGGGGATTGTTAGGTGGCGAGAGGGGCCTACTCACCCCACTGGTTCTGTGTCCACAGGGGCTCACGGCGCCCGGGAGGCATGACCTCAACCTATGGGCGGACGCCCATGTACGGCTCCCAGACGCCCATGTATGGCTCTGGTTCCCGCACACCCATGTATGGCTCTCAGACCCCTCTCCAGGATGGTGAGCATGCCCCGGGGGAACGGGGACGAGGGGTGACGTGGCGGGGCCTGGAGACAGGGCAGAACTGACAGACAAACACATCTGTCCCGTTCTCTCATTTCAGGAAGCCGCACCCCGCATTACGGTTCACAGACACCCCTGCATGATGGCAGCCGCACTCCTGCCCAGAGTGGGGCCTGGGACCCCAACAATCCCAACACGCCATCCCGGTGAGGATCGGGGGTGGGGGACAGGGTTCCCTGAGCCCGGGTGTGTGAGTGGTTATGCTGGGTGTCTGCGGGATGGAGGGGTCTGTACTGCTCTCCCTGAATTCTCTGCTCCCAGCGCCAGGCTGCTCACATGCTAAGGGGTACGTGGGGCTGGGGCTGGGGGCCGGATAATCTCCAGTCCCCACCAGAGTCGACTGTTGCCGTTAAGACCTGGGCTCGGAGACGGATTTGTGTGCCGCTCTGGGTCACGTGACCAGTCGTGTGGCCTTGGGCCGGCAGCCTTGTCTCTGTCTCCCAGTATCCTCAGCTGTGAGACGGAGGCCTCTGGATGGGGCTGTTGTGAGGTGTTCAGTGCTTTTCTGGAAACATTTCTACATCGTTGTGATGACCACAGTCATTCTCAGCAGACTTCTGTCTCCAACAGGGCCGAGGAAGAATACGAGTACGCCTTCGACGACGAGCCCACCCCGTCCCCCCAGGCCTATGGGGGTACCCCCAACCCCCAGACACCTGGCTACCCCGACCCCTCATCCCCGCAGGTCAACCCTCAGTATAACCCACAGACGCCAGGGACGCCAGCCATGTGAGTCCACTGGGGCTGACCCTAAGCAGACCTTGCCCAGACCCTCCCTGCTGCTGTTGCCTTCTCTTCAACACCGTCCCCAACGAATGCTCCCTTTTGTCTTTGACTCTCCAGGTACAACACAGACCAGTTCTCTCCCTATGCCGCCCCCTCTCCGCAAGGCTCCTACCAGCCCAGCCCCAGCCCCCAGAGCTACCACCAGGTGGCGCCAAGCCCAGCAGGCTACCAGAATACCCACTCTCCAGCCAGCTACCACCCCACACCCTCACCCATGGCCTATCAGGTATGGGTGAGCTTGCATGCCCTTATAAGGGTGGAGGACTAGGGGGCGCCAGGGTGGTGCAGTCGGTTAAGTGTCTGACTCTTGGCTTCGGCTTGGGTCATGATCTCAGTGTCTTGAGATCGAGTCCCAAGTCGGGTCCCAAGCTCAGCAAGAAATCTGCTATAGTTTCGCTCTCCCTCTCCCTCTGCCCCTCCCTGCGCTCACATGCTCACTGTCGCTCTTTTTTTTCTCTCTAAAATAAATCTTTAAGAAAAATGGGGGGGGGGGCTAGGATGGGCCTCCGGGCTACGTGGACAGCCAAGCTAGAGGACCTATTTACAACAACTCTGTCCCCCTTTCACCCACAGGCCAGCCCCAGCCCGAGCCCTGTTGGCTACAGTCCGATGACACCTGGAGCCCCCTCCCCTGGTGGCTACAACCCGCACACGCCAGGCTCAGGCATTGAGCAGAACTCCAGCGACTGGGTAACCACTGACATCCAGGTGAAGGTGCGGGACACCTACCTGGATACGCAGGTGGTGGGGCAGACAGGAGTCATCCGCAGCGTCACAGTAAGTGGGGCCCGGGCCGGTTGCTGGGCAGGTAACCTCTCTCTCAGGGTCCCCAATCTCTGTGGTTACTGGGTTTTTGCTTTTCACCACCTAACCACATTTCCAGTACCCTGGGGAAGCAGGGTTGGAAGGGCTGGCCTGTAGGCCCCACAGGGCAGGGGTTTCTCCTCGGCCTGGAGCAGTGACTGGTGCCCAGGAGCTAATTACACTTATAGTCCTCTGAGACCAGTTCCATAACACGGACTGAGCATTCCTCTGTGCCTGGCTTTAGCTTAGTGCTGGGCACCCCTACCCCTAGCGTTCCCCCTGCTCCAGCATTACTGGCCTTTCCATTCCTCACCGTCCCCGAGTTCCCTGCAGCCTCAGGGCCTTTGCTCATCACTTCCTCTGTCTAGAACTCTCTTCCTTCCACCCTTTTTCTAGTAAACTGCTACTCGTCCTTCAGGGAAGCCTTTGCGCTATCTCAGATCTGTCTTCTTCTGAGTCCATGTAATTTTTTTCATGTTACCTACCTGCTGCCTGAAAGCTTAAAGTTTACTCAGGGGGTGATTCTTTGGTTACTGAGCCTGTATTTCATTCCTAAGTAGCCCTAGTTCCTAGATGAGGGACCAATAGCCTGTTGGCCTTCCAGTAAATATTACTTGAATTAGTTAATTAAACACCAGAGTCCAAAACAGCTCCAGGCCCTGCCCTCATATAGCTCACATTCTAGTTGGGGAGGAGACGTGTCTCCCCAAGAGGGAGAGCCTGAGTGACCAGAGCTGGGATACAGGAAGCCCCAAGGGCAAGGGGAGCTATGGGAACCCAGAGGAGGCACCCTTACTCAACTTTGGAGGGGCTCAGGGGTGCTTCCTGGAGAAGGAGGCATCTGCATTGAGACCTGAAGAACGAATAGGGGTAAGCCAAGAGAAATGGCTGGGGAGGGGGTTAAGTGTGTTCCAGAAAGAGGGGACTTGCAAAGGCCTGGAGGTGAGGGAAAGTCTGGCACATCTGGGGAGTTGAAGTATGTTTACTGTGGCTGGAACATAGAAAGCCTAGGGGGAAGGTGAGTGACTGGGCCAGGTCATGTGGCAGGCTGGGGACCTTGGACTGTGTCCTGAGGAATCTAAGCAGGCAGAGCAGTGGTGGGATCAGGTCTGTGGTTTGGAATTAATTCACCATGTTGCTCTAGCAGGGATGGTTTACGGGGGGTGAGACTGGGGGCTGGGAGCCCTGGGGGAGGTCAGGCTACCCCGTAAGGCTGTGAGGAAGAGAGGAGTGGGGGAGGTGGCAGAGACCTTTAGGAGGCCAAATGAACACACCTCAGAGCTGGTCGGTGAAAGAGCTAACATGATATCAGAGCTCCGTCCAGGGACTAGGGACTGTGGGGACATCCCTGAGATACGGGTGGGCCCAGGAGGGGAAAGATGAGACCCACTTGGGACATGAAGAGTCAGGTGCCTGAGAAGCAGTCTCTTTTGGCCTAAGTTAGCTTCATTCTGGTGCTTCCCATGCTGATCTGGTCACCCTGGCCCCACACACCACACTCCCAGGAATCAGGCCCAGCTTTTGGCCTTTCTTGCACTGGAAACAGGCCCGACTGACCAGGCTGTCCCTACCCACAGGGAGGCATGTGCTCTGTGTACCTAAAGGACAGTGAGAAGGTGGTCAGCATCTCCAGCGAGCACCTGGAGCCCATCACCCCCACCAAGAACAACAAGGTAAGGGGGGGC
The DNA here is from genome assembly GCF_003265705.2 of Callorhinus ursinus. Taxonomy (NCBI): domain Eukaryota; kingdom Metazoa; phylum Chordata; class Mammalia; order Carnivora; family Otariidae; genus Callorhinus; species Callorhinus ursinus. The sequence goes on along the minus strand of NW_027397123.1, from coordinate 755,798 downwards.
CAGGGGACGTGGGGGCCTTGGGCTGCTGACACGGACCCTGACCCCGTGCCCGCTCCCCACCCCCCCAGGTGAAGGTGATTCTGGGTGAGGATCGGGAAGCCACAGGGGTCCTGTTGAGCATCGATGGTGAGGACGGCATCGTCCGCATGGACCTTGATGAGCAGCTCAAGATCCTCAACCTCCGCTTCCTGGGGAAGCTCCTGGAGGCCTGAGAAATGCAGGGCGGGTGGACTTTGGCAGATATCTGGCAGATGGAGAGTGTCCCTCCTTCCTTCCCTGGCCCTTGGCTCTGACACAGGGTCTGGGGCCTGGCCTAGGGCTAATCTGGTTGTTCAGGATTTCCTTTCTGGGTTCCTCCCTCCCTCCCTGATGTTCATAGGAATCAGAATAGAGTCTGGGGGAGGGTCCCCACCTTCTGTACCCTCCCTTCCCCAGCTTGCTTTTGTGTTACGGTCTTTCAATAAAAAGCTGTTTGGTCAAGCATGTGTGTCTGTGTTTTGTAAGTGGGGTGATTTGTAGACCCCACTTACTTCCTGGGCAAATAACTGAATGGTACCTAAGCCTCAGCTTCCCCATCTAGAAAATGATACTGCCCACGCCAGAGGGCTCTTCAAGATGGATATATGAGGAGACATTGGAAAGAGATTTATTAGACCAGAGCCTGCCTGTGATTGAAGTTATAGCCCATTCTCGCTTATGTGAAGATCCATAACCCGCCCCCCCCGCCCCAGGAAAACCTAAATTCCCCCTACAGTGCAGGATACTGCAGTTGATGGTCCTCTCCCTGGAGCCCACATAGCAGTGACACCGGAATTGCTGTGGCTTGTCTGATGGCTTGGGGGTGGAGATGGGGAGCAAGATAGAGAATGGAGCTTATTAGTACCTTGACCTTCCTTCACCTTCCTTATCTGACAATCAAATGTCTTTTTTTTTTAAATAAATGCAATATAAAATATATTTCAGATGTTCAAAAAAGATATGACACCCAGAACACCCATGTCCCCACCACCCAGCTTAGGAAACCGTACGTGGCAGGTGGGACCCACTTTAAGCAGCATCCCCAGTCCATTCCCCTCCAGAGATGACCAGAAGAAGCTTGACCTTATTTATCCCTAAATGTTTCATGGTCGTTTTTCATGTTTTGAGAGTGTACATAAGCAGTATCTGACTTCCTTTCCTAAGTAAGGAGGGAAATTCTTCGTGGCTACCTGTAGCCCCTTATTTATCGACTTCCGTCTTGATACGCTTGACCTTGGAGAGCCGGCCGCGGCTCCTTTTGCTGAGACCTCGCTGAAATGGCTGGCTTTCCAGACCCTTCTTCGTCAGAAGCTCAGGGGAGGAGGAGCAAGAAAGGGCTCTGAGGACGGGAGAGAAGGCTGATTCGGGCCTCCAGGCTCCACGTTGGGGAGGGCTGGCTTCCAGTCCGCTTGCTGGACGGACCCTCTCTGGGCGAGACGAACTAGCTCGCGGGTTTCCTCTCTCAGGACACCATCCGCAGCCACAGGGTTCCCACGCGGCGGCCTCAGCCTTACCCCCGGGCGCTGGGTGTGCTGCCCCGTGGGGCTGCAGGGGCCGGGGAGCGCCCCGGGGCCCGAGACAGGCGTGAAGCCGGCGGACTGTAGCCAGGTTGGCCGAGGATAGCACGCCTGCCGCTCTCCGCCCGCAGCTCTTTGTCTCTCTCGGGCTCCCGTCCGCCCGCCCCACCCCTGCGCCCCCATTGGTCAGGGCCCGGGCCCGGGCCCCGAGAGGAGGGAGCGAGTGGGCGGGGCCGCGTGGCGTCAGCGCAAGATGGCGGCCTCGGCGGCGCTGTTCCTCCGCTTGCGGAGCGAGCTCTGGCTCGGCGCGCGGGGGCTGTGCGCGAGGCTGGCGACGCCGCCCCCCCGGACCCCGGACCAGGTGAGCCGGATGCGGGTGGTCCCCCGAGTGCGGGAGTCCCTTTCTGGAGTTCCGGGCGGACCGCCGCGCGCGAGGGTTCTGGGACGCAGCACCTCAGGTTGCTGAATGGAACGCCGCCCGCGTTTCGGGGCGCTTCCCTGCCTCCCGGGGTGGGCAACGTTTGCGCCCCCGAGCTAGATGCTGCGGGCTGAAGTGCGTCCTCTGAACGCCACTTCCTGTGGCCCCACGTGGGTGCCGGGGGAAGGGAGGTCACCTGTTTCCCGTCTCAGTGACCTCTCAGGTAATACTTGAGGAGGAGAGCCCGGGATGCTGGGGGTCCCAGTCTGGCCTTGGGGGTACTTGCCCCGCGGTGATGATGAGGTAGATGTCTGGGCTTTTGAAATCAGCCTGCCTCCACATTGACAGAGATCCAGCCGTTCTGACCTCACTTCGTGCCCTTACTTCCCCAGGCGAGCGATTGCTGCTCTGTCCCCGCTCCCTTCCCTTCCCCTCTATACCCCACTACTGTGAGCCCCGGGCATCCGGCTGCCTTAACTACCCGTCCAGTCCCCCTTTGTGCTCTCCATTGCCTTGCTCCCGGCATCCCAGTGTCCGGCCAGGCTTCCTGATTTCATTTCCCTGCCCTACAGGATCCTGGGCACCTGGCCTATCAACTCTTGAACCCCTGGGATCCTGGCCCCGGACAGTCTAGTTCTTGACTATTCTAAGAGACCCAGTCTCCTGGTTGCTCCTCCAGAGATTCAACACCCTGAGGCTTTGTGGGTGTCTGCTTCCTGGCTTGCGCCCTTGATTCTTCTACCAGGGTACCAGAATAATCCTGCCTTTTCGCACTTCCCTTTGGGCTAACCCACCTCCTGTCAATTGCAGGCCACGGAAATTGGGAGCCGCACAGGCACCAAGGCCCAGGCTCAGGGGCCACAGCATCAGCGGGGCACAGAGGGTCCCAGCTACGCCAAAAAAGTCGCACTCTGGCTTGCTGGGCTGCTGGGGGCCGGTGGGACTGTGAGCGTCGTCTATATCTTCGGTGAGACACATATGTCTGTTTCCCAATTTTGTTCCCTTGGCTCTCTCTTCTGCATAGCCTACCCCCTTTTCTCTCTAAGGGATTGGCCCATCTTCATTGCCTGGCTCCTCCCTCATTAAGGCAGCCAACTAGAACATCTGCCTTGGAAATGGAAGACCTTTTTTTTTCCTCTACCTACTTTGCTCAAGGTCCCACTCTTAGTTGGTTCTGCACTAGGATCCAGAGAGTCATTTAGAAGAGGGAAAGTTGGGGAAGGAGAGGCCTGGACCAGCCTCCTAAGCTGCCTCTTCCTGTAGCACCCCAAACTCCAGCCCTCTCCCTAGTCCCTTCCTCCTTCAGAGACTGAGGAGACCCAGCCCCAGTCCCTCTTCTCTCGGAAATGCAGGATCCTGACTGTCAGCCCCCTCCTCTCTTGATCTTAGGAGACCATGCCTTTTCCTTCTTCACTCAGACCCAGGAATCTAGGCCCCCTGCCCTCTTCCTTTCCTCAAGACCCAGGAGACCAGGCCCCAATTTCTCTCATTCCTCCTTGTCTCCCTTACAGGAAACAACTCTGTGGATGAAACTGGTGCCAAGGTGAGGGGGAGAGAGAGACCCAGAGGCTATGCCAGGGGTGCTATCCTGTGGGTCCTTTCCCCTTTGGTCTGCTCAGGCTCATTCCTGGTCTCGGGGTGAGCCTGTCCCTTTCAGGGACCTTTGCCTACTCCTCCCTGGGCCCTGGAGATTCCTTTTTTGGGCTTGATGGGGTTCTGCGTCTGCCATCCCAAACCACATATTTTTGTCTCCACCTTCCAGATTCCCGATGAATTCGACAATGGTGAGTGAAAACAAGCACAGATTCTGAGATCCCCGAAACTCCCTTTCTGCTGTTTATAGGGATGTTGCCTTTCCCATCTGGTGCCCCCCCACCCCTCCTTCTTCCATTGGTGGGTAGGGGAGTCAGCAGCTGGGTGGCTTTGCAGGGAAGGGCATTACAAAGCCCCAGTCCTCTTCAGACCTCTTCACTGGCCCAGGAGCAGATGGTCAGGGACAGATGGGGGAGGGGAGTCCACAGTAGGCGTGCTTGGAGAGAGGGGGCTGTCTATCACCGGACACATGGCTTCCTGTGCCTTAGATCTGAGCGGCTGCATCCCTTAATCCCCTCTTCTTTATAACAGCCTCTTGTTTCCCCCCAGCCCCCACCCCATCAGGCTCCTCATTTCCAAAACAATGTCTCTTTCCTCCCTCCTCCTTTTAGTTAACCAGCTTTTGGTGGAGAGTTTCTGACAAATTGGATAGTAGAGAGTAGTTGTCAGTCCTGTCACACCTGGCCCTTCCCAGGAAAAAAATAAAATTGGTAGGTCCAGAAAGCCGCCTGTTCGTGCTGGGGAAGTTTGCAAACCCACATGTTAATACATTGGTTACTTAAGCTGGGCAGGTGGGTAAGTATGATCTTTTAACTGGGTAATCTTTCTGGTTCAGATAAATCGACATACTGATGTAAATGGGGCAGGTAAACACGCAGGTTTAAAAAGTGTGTGTTTGCGAGCATAACTCGTGTCAGTGTTTTTTTGTGAAAAGGCAGGCCCGTACATAGATAGTGGCTTAACTAGACTAAAAGTACTGTAATGAAGTAGGCAGTCAGGTAGACTTCCTGCTTTCGGCTGGCTTCAGTATATCCATTTAAACCAGGATTTTTCAGCCTTGGCCCCCTTGGGACTTTGGGGCAGGTAGTGCGTTGTTGTGGGGGCGCGCCCTGTGCCTTGGAGGGTGTTGAGGAGCATCTTGGGCCTTGGTCCCCTAGACGCCAGTATCTTGACAATCACACGTGTCTTCAGACATTGCCTCAGTTCCCCGGAAGATGGTGGACCAGATTGCTGCTAGTTGAGAACCACTAGTTTCTAAAGTATATAAGTGTATGTATATAGTTAGTGTGGTTTAAATAGATTTGGCGTGTTAGCTTAAAGCAGATCTGGAGGCCTGGTGGTTCAAAACGGACTACACACACTAGCATAATGTCAGCAGAGTTCTGTGTATGTGGGTTTCGAGTGGGCAGATGTATCAACGTTCTGTTTTATATCCGGGGGCGGGGGGGAGTGTGGGTGTAAGTATTCACATTAAAACTGGGCAGATGAGTAAGTGTATTTACTCCTGCCTGGCGGTTATGTCCTTGCCTTCTACCTTTGGACTTGGAAATGAGCTCATTCAAACCAGCTGGGTATGGAGACTTGCTTGTGTTGGGTAGGTAAATAAACCCCTGGTTCGTCCGGGAGGTTGTGCAGTGGCTCATCTTGGAACCCCTTTGTGCCCTGCTATCCTCCTAGATCCGATTCTGGTACAGCAGTTGCGCCGGACATACAAATATTTCAAAGACTATAGACAGGTGAGCAGGAGCTCTGAGCCCAGTCCCCATCCCTCCAGCCTGGGCCCCCGCCTCCTCATCTGAGTGCTCCCCACTCCGTCTCTCTCCTACAGATGATCATCGAGCCCACCAGTCCCTGCCTCCTCCCAGACCCTCTGCGGGAGCCGTACTACCAGCCGCCCTACACACTGGTCCTGGAGCTCACGGGCGTCCTCTTGCACCCTGAGTGGTCGGTGTGTCCTGGGGAAGGCAGCGGGTTGAGGACACTAGATAGACACGGTGGCCAGGTCGCGATGATAGGGTTAAGAGCAGAGTTGCTGGAGCCAGCTCCACTGTGTGATGTTGGGGAGGAGGCGTCGCTCTTGTTGGTTTTCTCACCTGTGAGACTGCCCACCCCGTAGCTGCTTGTGAGCGTGCCTGGGCGCGCGGTCCGTGCTACCGAGGAGTCAGCTGTTAGTCTGGGACCCACACCCTCCAGACTCCCAAGACCCTTGGTCACGGCCGTGACCTCTGAGCCCCACCCCAGAGCTAGACAGATGGGGGAGAGCACTCTCGTTCTGGGGACCCCTCCCCAGGCTGGGGCTTTGTTCTGTTGGGGGTTTCTGGGTCTTGGTGTTTCACTGTCCTCCCTGCCTCCCTAGCTGGCCACTGGCTGGAGGTTTAAGAAGCGTCCAGGCATCGAAACCTTATTCCAGCAGCTTGCCCCTTTGTATGAAATCGTCATCTTTACATCCGAGACTGGCATGGTAAGGCCCCGGGACAGCGGAGGGACGGTCAGTGGCCAGAGAGCGGGAGGGTCAGAGCTCAGCCTGACCCTGTTCTCCCTCCCATCCCACCCCCCAGACTGCATTCCCGCTCATCGACAGCGTGGACCCCCATGGCTTCATCTCCTACCGTCTCTTCCGGGATGCCACAAGATACATGGATGGCCACCATGTTAAGGTGCCATGTGGGGGCCCATGGGTGGTCCTCTGGGACTTGGGGGGGCTGGCACTTCCTGAGGGAATGAGGCCCCAGCTCTGACCCCAGCCTCAACCCTGCTTCTGCCCTAGGTCTGATCCTGCCTCCGGCACAGGCTGGGCTTCTAGGTTCTTCTTCCTTCCCCGGTATCTGGGGATGGGAGTGGGGCGGGGGGATGGTGGGGGGTAGTCTCTCCAAAGGAGACAGTTGGGGGTAACGGAGGGATATGAAGTTTGGAAGCCATCTGCTGTCTCTGTGTCTGGAGCCGAGTGTCTCTGGGACTGTGTGATTGTGGTAGCTTATATGAGACTCTGGGCCTTGTTTGTACTCCCAGGACATTTCGTGTCTGAATCGGGACCCGGCCCGTGTAGTCGTCGTGGACTGCAAGAAGGAAGCTTTCCGCCTGCAGCCCTACAATGGCGTCGCCCTGCGGCCCTGGGACGGCAACTCCGATGACCGGGTCTTATTGGACCTGTCTGCCTTCCTTAAGAGTGAGGCTGACCCCTGACCTCCTGGCCTCTGACCTTGGAGCCCTTGACTCTCAAGATACCCATGTAAAATTGGGTACTTGAGGTGTGGGAGGTTCACGAGCATCTTGCCATCTTTAGAAGTTTCCGAGAATGTTTGGGGGTTTGGGGTGCTCTGGAATATTTAGGGAATACTTGGGGATGTCCAGGGGAGCCCTTTTAGAGCGTTAAGAAATGTTCCAGGTAGCTCTGACCAGCCCCAGTGTCTGATGTTATGCTTGTGGGCCCTGCTTCCCTGGGGCCTTTCTGCCTGGCCGACCCCTGCCTGCTGTGCCCATAGCCATTGCGCTGAACCGCGTGGAGGATGTCAGGACTGTGCTGGAGCATTACGCCCTGGAGGATGACCCCCTGGAGGCTTTCAAACAGCGGCAGAGCCGGCTAGAGCAGGTGGGTCCCCGGATCTGCAGGGGGATGGGTGGCGTCGCATCAGTTCCCGAGGCTCCCAAGAGAGGGGCCCTCGACCAGCCTGTCTAGCCTGTCTCTCCTCTGGCTGCGAGACCTTGAGCGAGGCCCGTGTCTTCCACACAACCGGTCCTGTAGGGCTCTTGCAGTGGGGGAGGGGGTGGTCGATTCCACAGCCTGCTCTGAGAATAGGAGGCAGGAAATGCCAAGCATGGGTCTTGGAGAGGGGTAGTCCATGATGGTTTCCAGCGGGTCTGGAGGCCCCGGTTTTGTGTGGACAGGAGGTTTGGGTCAGGTCTGGGGAGAGGGATCCCTGGACTCTTGGCCCAAGGGACTGGGCAAGGAGTTCTGGTGGTCTCAGTGTGATTCTGGTAATTTGGAAGTGGGGCTAAGAACATGGATTGAGTCTGGGAAAGAGATCCTCAGGGGCCTAGACTGAGGTTGATCACATTCTGGGGTGGGTGCCTGGGAGCAGGGCTGGAGCTCCTGAGTGCCCAAAGGAGAAGTCCTGGAGATTTGGGCCTGGGATCCCCCAGCATCCAGACAAGGGTCATGCGGCTGAGGGCTGGGCACGGGGGCCCAGGGAGCAGAACAGTGCCGTCCGATGAAGGGCCTGGGGTCTCGCCAGCATCCAGGTTAGGGTAAACAGGGTAGGTTCCCGGGGTTCTGGGGAAGGGGATCAGGACAGTACCGGGATTTGAGTCTGGGCTCCTGTGTCTGGGCTGGTGTTCTGGGCGCTTGGGGAAGGGGTCTAGGCTGGGCCCAGGTTTAAGGAAGGTGGCCCCTTGGATGAGGGACCCTAGTAGGAGAATACCCACCCTGGGCTGATTCTCCTCTGTCCCTCACCCCAGGAAGAACAGCAGCGCCTGGCTGAGCTCTCCAAATCCAGCAAGCAGAACCTCTTCTTCGGCTCTCTCACCAACCGCTTATGGCCTCGCTCCAAACAGCCCTGACCTCTGAGCCTCCTCAGACTCACTGCCTGGGTCCTGGGCCCCAGGCCCCAGTGCTCCCAGACCATGGCTTGGGCAGCCACATCCAATAAAGTCCATCCCAGATGCCACACTCCTGTGTCCGGAGAGTCTCCAGCTGGGGGCATCAGGGTGAGGTCCGGGACTCTTGGGTCATCGTCCCACAGTGGCCGATGGGCTGCCCAGCACGGAGTAGGTCCTTTGGTGGATCAGGATTGGTTTTGAACCCTGGCCTGGGAATCCGCAAACCCGGGTCCCTCTGGCCGCATCTTCCCGTGTGCCATGTGACCTCAAAAAGTGCGTCTCACTCCATGGCCCCAGATTCCTCATCTGTGGGAAAGGGAAGGGAGGGCGGCAGGGGGGGTTGGAGAGGCAGGTCCCTGCCCGGCCGCTGTGTGCATGCCCCAAGTGTGGGCTCAGGGAAGGAGGGGGGTGCAGGGGGAGGGGGGCTCTGGCGGAGCAGAGCTCCTCCCGGCCCGAGAGGGTGGCTGCCACCCCCTCTGTTGGCTGTGGCCCTGTGGGAAGGTGCGCCTGGTGTTGCTTGATCTGCTTTTCCAATAGAAGCCTGAATTTGGGATTTATATATTAAGTCTCTTGTGAAATGTTGGCTCTTAACTGGGACAGACAGACGGTGTGGTGGCACTGTGCGCTGGAACTTTCTGTGATGTTTATTCCGTGTCCCGTATCTGCACTGTCATGGTCGGACGGAGCCATGGAGTACCTGCAGTGTCAGGGTAACTGAGGACTGGAGCTTCTGCTCGTATCATTTTAAGTAACCTTCATTTAAGCGGCCACCTGTGGCTCGTGGCCCCTGCAGGGGACGGCACAGTCGCGTGCCCTTCCACAGTCTGGGTTCCCGAGTGGCCACGTTCAAATCCCAGCTTTGCCACTTCCCGCCTTGTGTGGTCTCGGGCAGGTTACTTTGCCTTTTGTGCCTCAGTTTCCCCATCTGTAAGGGTAACAGTACCTAGCTGGTAGGCTAGGCTGGAGGCCTGAGTGAGGCGCTCAGATGGGAGCTGTGGACCTTGGGCCATGTGTCCGTGTGCCTCTGCTACCTTAGCTCACAGATGGGGTGATGGTGGGACCTGTCTTCCAGCTATTGTAACAGGACAGCCCGCACTCGGCGGTGTGTAAATTCCTGTGGGCCTTCTCACCCGGTTCCCATACTGGCTCTTCACAGACTGAAATATTCTGGACCACGTTGACGGCCCCCACCCCCGGCTGGCCCAGCCTCTCCTCCAGCCAGTACTTAGTGCTAGTACCAGTTAAAATATTTTTAAAAGACATCCTCTGGTGTTTGTTACAATAATTAAAATGTAACTGCGTGGGCCAGATCGAATCTCTGGACTCTACGGTTTTTTGTTTTTTGTTTTTTGTTTTTTTTATTTGACAGAGGAGCAAGAGAGGGAACACAAGCAGGGGGAGTGGGAGAGGGAGAAGCAGTCTCCCCGCTGAGCAGGGAGCCCGATGCGGGACTCAATCCCAGGAGCCTGGGATCATGACCTGAGCCGAAGGCAGACGCTTAACTACTGAGCCACCCAGGTGCACCTCTATAAGTTTTTTTTAAAGACTCACAGAGAAGTGTTAAAATTTGACCTGCCCAGCCCCAAAGTGTACTATCTATAACCCGGGCTAGGCCTCAAGGGTCTTGGTTTACTCATTCATAAGAGATTCATTATAGTACCTCCCTCGTTCATTGACTGACTCACCAATATTTCCTAAGTGCTGATTGCCCAACCTCGTTCTAGGCACGAGGGTGCATCAGTGAGCAAATTAGATAAAAAGCTCTCCCCTCATGGAGGAAACAATGGTCAGATATTTCTCGAGGTAATAAACGCATAAAGAAAAATAAGGTATGGTAAGTAGAGTGGTTTGGGGATTTGAGGTAGTGATTTAGATTGGATGAAGCAGCCAAGGAAGGTCTCTTGGGAGGGTGTATCTGACAGATCACAAGGAAATGGGGAAAGCCATGGGGATCTCTTTGTCAGGCACGGTCACCTCAGGGCCTTTGCACTTTGCTGTTCCGTGTGTCAGGAATATTTTACCAGGATGCATATCACTTCCTCTTCTTACCCCCACCTTAGATCTTTGCTCAGATGTCACTGCAGCATGGCCTGTGGGCACTAAGATCAGCTGGTAAGGAAAAGTCCTGAATAGCCAGAGAGACTCCATGAAAATCTCTTAAAAGTATACCTCACACACAGACGTGACAGAATTCACCTGAAACATTATCATTTCTGGCACAAACTTTCAGTAAAGCCTGGCTATATTTATAAGCTTTTTAAAATGTTAGAGATAGACCTGGAATCTGTTACCTTCCCAAGTTATCATCCAGGGCAGGACTTGGCCATCTCCCGCAGCTGGTTCTAAAGACTGTCCAAATTCCATTTGATTGTCTCCCGTGATGAGCTCACTCCTCCACCTACCCCAGTACAGGGCCTAACTTGACTCCCAGTAGTTGGTCCACGATGTTTGGCTCTCTGCTTTGGGCAACAGAGCCAGTTTGAGTAAGGGGATGTGGCCGGGGGGGGGGGCCCCTCAAACGTCAACCTTAGAGTCTTGGAGTGTATTTTTCTTTTTTTTTTTTAAAGATTTTATTTATTTATTTGACAGCACAAGCAGGTGAAGTGGCAGGCAGAGGGAGAGGGAGAAGCAGGCTCCAGGAGAAGTAGGCTCCCTGAGGAGCAGGGAGCCTGACGCGGGGCTCGATCCCAGGACGCTGGGATCACGACCTGAGCCGAAGACAGTCGCTTAACCAACTGAGCCACCCAGGCGCCCTGGAGTGTATTTTTCTTTCTTTTTCTTTTTCTTTTTTAAAGTAGGCTCCATGCCCAGCGTGGAGCCCAATTCAGGGCTTGAACTCAACCTGAGATCAAGACCTGAGTTGAAATCGAGTCATACGCTAAAGAGACTGAGCCACTGAGGCACCCCTCAGAGTGTATTTTGAAGGCACTGGGGAGCCATGCAGGAGTCTGCAGGAGAGGGACATGGTCAGATTTGTACTTAGACCCCATAGACCAGAGTGGTCACGGCTGGGAGAGAGGAATCGGGGCTGTGGGACTCAGTAGGTGCGTGACCACCTTGGTGAGTGTTAGGGAAGTGCCTGCAGGAGGAGGAATCTGCTGAGAAAGGAATTCAATAGAGGAGGGAGCAGAGTGGACATGAGCAGAGGAAAGACCTGTGCGAAGGAGCCTGGGGTGTCCGCACAGTGACCATGGCCCTCCCCTGCTCAAAAGACTCTCATGACTCCAGTCCTCAAGATTAAGAGGAAACTTAAAAAAAAAAAAAACTTTATTTTGGGAGGCCTGGGTAGCTCAGTTGGTTGAGGGACAGACTCTTGATTTCGGAAGGCTCAGGTCATGATCCCAGGGTTGTGGGATGGAGCTCAGCATCCAGCGCTGAGCTCATTGGGGAGTCTGCGCTCCCTCTCCCTCTCTCTTCCTCTGCCCCTCCCTGCACTTGCGTGCTCTCCATAATTAATCTTAAAAAAAAAAAAGATTGTATTTTTAAGTACTCTCTACACCCAATGTGGGGCTTGAACTCACAACCCCGCGATCAAGAGTCGCACGCTCCACTGCCCAAGCCAGCCGGGCACCCCTAAGAGGAAACTCTAACTGAACTCTCCTTCATTAAGAATTGATGAGCACTTGTGTATGCCCGGTTCTGCTGGGCTATACTTTACTGATCATCCTGTCTTCTCTAAAAGAAAAATAAGTTTGTAAATCGAACCTGTATTTTCCCCTGTAATTATTAGCCTGTAAGTATTCAAATGTTTTCTTGCGGGGCGGGGGGGGGGGCGGGGAGTGCGGGGAAGGAGTTGGCGTCACCTAAGGACTTTACTCAGCACCTGGCACAAAGCGTTTATGACCAGAGGCTGGAGCATCTACTCCCACCACCGGGCTTTCCTTGCCGTGGTCCGGGAATACTTAGGGGCTTCTGGAGGGCCCGGGGGTGCCCCCTCCCCCCATTGTGAGCGAGCGGGGGCCCCTTGATCTGCGAAGACGGAATTTCCTGCCCATTTGCTCCTCACACCTTCCGGAGGCCAAACGGGCGGCCCAGCTGCGGCCCAAAGGGGGAGGGGCGCGGCCGTCCGGCAGATGGCGGCATTTACATACAGCTGGAGACCCCTCGCAGGCGGGGGGCCTCTCACCCCGGCGTCTGGTGCATCCGTGATGCGGGGTTTGGAAGGGTGGCTTTGTCTTCCGGAGGGGAGCACACACACCGCGCATGTACACACACAGGTCCACAAAGAACCCCGGATCTTCATCGTACCCACACATGGCTACACCTATGGACTTCCCAACACCTAATCTCTTTCACACTCGGACGCTCGGTTATTCACAGCTGACATAGACCCTACCGCACGCGCGCGCACACACACACACACACACACACACACGCAGCCACCTAGAGGTACCTGTACAGACCACAAACACACACACACAGCCACTTAGAGGTACCTGTACAGCCCACAAAGAGGTTCATGTGACTCCACACAGTGGTTCAGGATCTCACATTTACTCCTATACACGCACAGAGAAGCATCCACAACAGCCGCACAATCCCCCAAAGTCACACAATCATGAAGTCACGTACGCCTATATTCTCCCATGCAGGTGCACACGCGTACACGCACACACACACAACCACAGAATCTTACAACCTTGCAATAGTCTTAACCATATACAACTTTAGGCACACGTGGAGCCACGTAGTCTCAGCTAGGCACACAATCACAAAGTCACGTACAGCCTCCAGCCAGTAGCTCTTGCTCACACCACACGCATGCACAGAATCTTAAAATCATACATAACCTCACACACTGGCTTAACCCCCTAGCCCCATTCCATTCTCACACACAAAGTCGTGCCGAAACCACACACAAGATCGCACGCTCACTACATTGCCGGTGCCCATACCACAATTCACGGTTGCTCCAGCAAGCTCCCCTTTCCCTGCGACCTCCTCCCCTGGGGTCTCCCGGAGCCGGGCGGCTGCCTGAAGGGGCGGAGCCGTCCCCTCCGATATAAGTCTCGGGAGCTAGCAGCTGCGGCTCCCAGCACCCCCCCCCCCAAAAGGCCATGGTCAGCCTGCAGATGCCCCAGCTCCTGCCCCGGACGGTGATCCTGGCGCTTATTTTCCTTCCCCAGGTCAGAGCAGGTGTGGAAAGGGAGGAATGGGAAGGGAGCGACCCCGGGGTCTTGGGGAGGGGCCGCGGGGCGGACGGGACGCCTGGGCCCCGACGCCTTCTCACCCTGCGCCCCTTTCCGGCCCCAGGCACGGCCGGCAGGCGTCTTCGAGCTGCAGATCCACTCTTTCAGGCCGGGACCAGGCCCGGGGGCCCCGCGGTCCCCCTGCAGTGCGCAGGGCCCGTGCCGCCTCTTCTTTAGGGTCTGCCTGAAGCCGGGGGTCTCCGAGGAGGCCGCCGAGTCTCCGTGCGCCCTGGGCGCGGCGCTGAGTGCGCGCGGACCCGTCTACACCCAGCAGCCCGAAGCGCCCGCGCCTGACCTGCCTCTGCCCGACGGCTTCATGCGCGTGCCCTTCCGGGAAGCCTGGCCGGTGAGAACCCCGTGCTTGGAGGCCTTACCCAAACCTCTACGGCCTTCTGCCCTCCAACTTCCAAGACCCCAACCTTTCCCTCTGGGGACCCCAAATTCCCAGACCAGTAACTATCATCTAGAATCCCACATTCTTAGACCCTGTGGGCTACCCACAGTGTAACCCAACTTTCTGAATCCCACTTCCCCTTTAGGGATCCCAAATATTCTGACGCCCACCCTGCATGCTTGGGACCCCAAGTTCCCAGAACCTCAAACTCACTTTCTGTAAATCCTAAATTCACAGAACCCTACCTCTGTTCCTTGGGGGGGGATCCCTAAACACTGGAATCCTTATCTTTATCTTCAGATCTCCCTGCACTTAGGGACCTTCCCACACCCTGTCTCCCCAATCTCCTCTCACCTTATCCCTACTCAGATCTTCCAGTTGGGGCCCATATTCATGACTTTTACCTCCAAAATCCTATCTCCTATCCCACAACCCCAAAAGCACAGGTGAACAGACCTGTACTTGAATTCTAGACCCCTGTCCTTTTGGGCAAAGTGGCTTTCCCTGGTCCAGCCTCAGTTTCCCCATCTGTAAAATGGGATCATCATGGTACCTCACAAGGGTCCCTCTTGAGGGATTCAACCAGGTATCTCCAGTCTAGTGTGTATTACCCATAGGAAGTGCTCAATAAAGGAGGCCCAAACTGTCATTCCTTCCCTGGGCCAGCCCCTCTGGGAATTGTCCCTTGTCTGCCTGGTCCCTGGAATGACCTCCCCCCTCCAAGTCTGGCCTTCACCGAGTACCCACCCTGACCACTGTCTTCCATTCTTTCCTCTCCTTCCTCCACCCAACCAGGGCACCTTTTCCCTCATCATCGAAACCTGGAGAGAGGAGTTAGAACAGATTGGAGGTGAGTGTCTTCAGCCATCAGACTAAAGTGCAGAGTATGGAGGCTCCAGGGAGCTGGGGCCCCATGGAAGATGCAGGATAGTGACGTGGGGCTGTCTATAGGGTGGAGCATTCACGGGATCCCCCGCCTGCGATGTCCTCACAGCTCCTGGAGTGCAGTGCTGGGTGTTGGTAGTCCCAGGGCTCTTGGCAGGTCGGTGTAGGATTGTCCTGGGACTGGACGTAGGAGTCTGTGGCCTGATACCAGGCAAAGTACACTCTTACTATCTTGGAATCGAAGCCACCAGAGCAGGAGGATATAGCATCTCACAGTTCTGCACTCTCACCATCAGAGTTTGGTAAGCCGGGGTACAGAATGAGTTACTTCTGGTTCTTCTATTCAAAGTTCACATAGGGGTCCCAGAAGCCCTACGGGCCGTCGCATGTTCACCAGAGTGAATAGTGAGCAAAGGTTTCAGGGAGGGAGATGCGGTGACTTTCTTCTTTTAAAAAAAAAAGATTTTATTTATTCATTTGATACACAGAGATAGAGCATGAGTAGAGGGAGAGGCAGAGAGAGAGGGAGAAGCAGGTTTCCCGCAGAGCAGGGAGCCCGATGGCGGAACTCGATCCCAGGACCCCAGAATCATGACCTGAGCCGAAGGCAGACGCTTAGCGACTGAGCCACCCAGGGGTCCCCGGGGTGATTTTATTCTTAATTTGAGGGGATTTTGGAGCCATGTAAGGCCTACAGTGTGTGTGTGTTGGGGGGGGTGTCTGTCACTATTTAGATAGAGAAAACTCCTGTGGCACAATGTAGGGGTGTGACAGCTTTGCTGGGGAGAAAATGCCACTCTGTCTGTATCCCGAGGCTTCAGGCAATGAGGGTAATTTATGGTCTAGTAATTGGGGTCTCTGTCACCATTTTGAAATAGGAAGATCCTGAGGCACAGTTTCGGGGTGTTATGACCTCACTTCAAAAAGGCCTGTGTTGCGCCTTGGCCATATAGCGATATCAAATGGCACAGGGTGTTAGAGGGCTCATTACTGCTTTAATATACAAAGATTCTGGGGCAAGATCTGGGGGTATTGCGGCTTCTGTGGGAGGACTGTTATCATCGCGATGGTCATAGGGTACTCATGGGATGGCGACATCATTATGGGAGTTCACAGCCTGGCTAAGGGGGTAACTGCCATTCTCAGGGCTCGAAAAGGGGTGTTTTGCCCTCGCTGAGAGCGGCAGGGAGAGTGCAAGCTCCATCTGTATCGCCCGGCCCGGCCCACCCCAGCGCCGCTCCCTTGTCCCCGCAGGACCCGCCTGGAGCCTGCTGGCGCGCGTGGCCGGTCGGCGCCGCCTGGCTGCGGGGAGCCCGTGGGCCCGGGATGTGCAGCGCGCAGGCGCCTGGGAACTGCGCTTCTCCTACCGCGCGCGCTGCGAGCCTCCCGCCGTCGGGGCCGCATGCGCGCGCTTCTGCAGCTCGCTCAGCGCCCCCTCGCGGTGCGGCTCGGGACTGCGCCCCTGCGCGCCGGTCGAGGACAAGTGCGAGGCCACGCGTGAGTCCTGCGTTCCACCCCACCCCATCCCCGACCGTTCCTTACTTAGCTGCACTTACGGCCCCCAGGCCCCTTTCAAAACCCGGTTAACCTCCTCAGGGAACTGGGGACCCGAGAGCTCTGCCTGGGTGCCGCAGACACCCCTCTCCAGGAAACGAGGGAATGCTGCTGACCGCTGGCCAAGTACCCCAGGCCCCGCTCTAGCCCCACTCGTGGTCCTCAGCCCCCTCCCACGATCCAGCTACCACCCTCGGGGAAACTGAGGACCCTGGGCTTCCCTCCAGACTTCTAGGCACTCCAGCCCCCTTCCCTTTCTCTTCCTTAATAGGAACCTCACACCAATATCCCATGCTGGTACTATCTCCCCCCCCCCCCCCCCCCCCCCCCCGCTTCGTCCTCTAACGCATGCGCACACCCCTTTCCAAATGCTAGGACCTTCTAACTCTTCTAATGCTGGGGCCCTTCCTACCCCCACCCAGGAGCTGTGGAAACCCCTCGCAGTTTCCCTCAACCCCCTCACCAAGGGATACTTTATCCTCCCTTCCTGCAATTGCAGGCCAGATCTAAAGCTTGGATCCCCGACCTCTGTTATGGGGACCCTCAGACTCCTCCCCAAACTTCTGAATCCCACTGAAGCCCCTAGGACTCCCGGGCTTATCCGGATTCTCCCAGGCCTGCCCTAATTCAAGACCCCCTATTTCCCCTGAAAGACCAGGGGCCCCTCCCCAAGCCCCAATCCCCTTCTCTCACTCTGCTCTCTCCAAGCTCAGACCGTGCAGGCCCCACTCCAGTCTCCTAAGAGCACAGAGTCTGGAGCTCAGTGGCCTGGGTTCACATCCTCCACCTGCCACTTCCTATGTGCCTCTCTGGGCCTCAGTTTCCCTGTCTGGAAACTGGGGGGGTCACAATACCCTCTAGCCCAGAGGGTTGTCTGTCACAAGGATGAAACAAGGTAGCGCTCAGAAACTTCTCTGTTTCCTATCCTCCTGACCCTGCCTTCGTCAACGTTACTCTCCCCTTGCCTCTCCTTTCCCCATAGCGGCGTGTCGAGAGGGCTGCAGTCCCGACCACGGCTTCTGTGAGCAGCCCAATGAATGTCGATGCCTGGAGGGCTGGACTGGGCCCCTCTGCACCATCCCTGTCGCCAGCAGCTGCCTCACTGCCAGGGGCCCATCGGCTGCCACCCCTGGATGCCTTGTACCCAGGCCTGGGCCCTGTGACGGGAACCCGTGTGCCAACGGGGGCAGCTGTAACGTCAGTATCAGCCCCTTCTACCTCATCCTGGGGAGGGCTTCCTGGAGGTGCCCAGTCTTCATCTGGGGCCTTGAAGGATTGGGGAATGAATGGGGTTGGGAAGAGCCCGTAGTAACCAGGTGAGCAGCCTGGGGTCAGCAAAAGTGGGGCAGTGGGAATGAGCCTGGTGTGTGTACTGGGATAAAGTGGAGCCCAGCGTGGGCCACCTGGACACTGCCACCAAGGGACAGTGAGAAACAGTCAGGGTCAGATTAGGGGGAGGGCCTGAGAAGGGGAGATCCAGAGAAGGCTTCATGGAGGAGGTGGGCTTAAGGCTGGGACCCCGAGGTAGGATTCGGCTATGCGGACGGAAGCGGGGAGGGCAGACCCAGCTGGCAGCATTCGTAGGCAAAGGTGAAGAGGTGGGAATGGGATTGCTCTGGACCTCCAGAGCTTCCCCTCTACAGGGTTGGCTGGGCAGAGCCAGAAATGTGGAGTGCAGCGAGGCCTTGTTCCAGGGGACTCCCCAGGTGCGGCCCCTGAAGACTGGGAGGTAGGACTGGACAAGGTGCAGCCCTCCATGGTCAAGATAGGAGGCGGGGAGGATTTTGCTCCCAGGAGACCCTGTTCTGAAGTCCTCTTGCGGCTGCCCAGGAGACCCCGGGATCCTTCGAATGCGCCTGTCCCCGCGGGTTCTACGGACTGCGGTGCGAGGTGAGCGGGGTGACATGTGCGGATGGACCCTGCTTCAATGGCGGCTTATGTGTGGGAGGCGCGGACCCTGACTCTGCCTACATCTGCCACTGCCCGCCTGGGTTCCAAGGCTCCAACTGTGAGAAGAGAGTAGACCGGTGCAGCCTGAAACCATGCCGGAATGGTGAGGTGGGGAGGCCAGGTGGTGAGGGACAGGGGAGGGGGGTGCCTAAGTGGTCAGTGGCAAAAGCGGGGCTTGGCTGAGACAGCCCTGGGTGGGAATCCTGGCTGAGCTTTCTCTACCCTCTGGCCCGGGGAAGTGACCCTCCCCCTCTGCCCAGCCTGTTTTTGTTGTTCTTTTTTTAAGATTTTATTTCTTTTATTTTTTATTTTTTTAAGATTTTATTTATTTATTTGACAGAGATAGAGAGAGAGCACAAACAGGGGGAGTGGCAGGCAGGCAGAGAGAGAGGGAGAGGGAGAAACAGGCTCTTTGCTGAGCAAGGAGCCCGATGCGGGGCTCGATCCCAGGTCCCTGGGATCATGACCTGAGCCGAAGGCAGCTGCTTAACGGACTGAGCCACCCAGGTGCTCCTAAGATTTTATTTATTTATTTATTTGAGAGAGAGAGAACACAAGCAGGGGCAGTGGGAGAGGCAGAGAGAGAGGGAGAAGACCTGTCCTCATAGAGCTGAGTGAGCAGACAATAAACAAGATAAATAAGTAAATTATAGGGGAAGTTAGATGGTGATAAAAACTAGAAGAAAAGACGCACCTGGGTGGCTCAGTTGGTTGAGCGGAGGACTCTTGGTTTGGGCTCAGATCATGATCTCAGGGTCATGAGATCAAGCCCTGCGTCAAGCCCGTCTGCTTTTCCCTCTCCCTCTGCTCCTCTCCCTGCTCACATGCCCTCTCTCAAATAAATAAATAAATCTTAAAAAAAAAAAAAAACAAGAAGAAAAAGCCAGAGGGGGATGGGGAGTGTGTATGGAGTGGAGGGTTGACATTTTAGCCAAAGTGGTTAGCGAAAACCTTGCTGAAGCATAGTGAAGGAGGGAGCCATAGGGGGATCTAGAGGGAAGAGTTATGTTTCAGGGAGGAGGAATAGCAAGTACAAAGACCCTGAGGTCAGAATGTGCTTGGCTTGTTGAGGATCACAGGGAAGCAGGTGTGGAAGGAGCAGAGTGAGAGAGTGAGCGCAGGGAGAGTGGGGAGAGATGAGGTCAGGGAGGTGACCGAGACAGATCGAGGGGGCCTTCATGGGCCATGAGGAGGATTTTGATTTTACCATGAGGGAGATGGAGCCACAGGAGTGTTCCGAGCAGTGGAGAGATCTGATCTATTATAGGTGTTACAAGGTTAAATGAGATCATGAATGTAAAGGGCTCAGCACATTTTTTTTTTTCAAGATTTCATTTATTTCTTTGAGAGAGAGAGCAAGCGCGAGTAGGGGGTAGAGGGAGAGGGAGAAGCAGGCTCCCCACTGAGCAGGGAGCCCGATGCGGGGCTTGATCCCACGACTCTGGGATCAGGACCTGAGCTGAAGGCAGACGCTTAACCTACTGAGCCACCCAGGTGCCCATGAGCATTCTTATAGTACTAATTCTCTCCAGAACACTGAGTGTTCACTCTGGGCTGAGTGGTACTAGGGACACAGCAGTGACTAGGACAGCTCTGGGTGGGCCCCATCCTCAAGGGGGTACCAGCCCAGGCGGGAAGACACACGTGTCCTCGGAGCCCAGAGTTGTCAGGGTTGTGATGGGGGAGCGCAGGGTTGGGATGGAGAGTGTCAGGGAAGGCTTCCTGGAGGAGGGGACATCTGAACAGAGACCTGAAGGCTGAGCTCGGGGGGAGACAAGTTGAAAAGAATGGGAGGAAAGGAGGAAGGGAAAAGGTAAGGGGCATCCCAGGCAGAAGGCATGGGCAAAGGCCAGCTGGTTCAACATGTTCTGGGACTACTAACTATTTGCATATGGTTGAAGCCGAGAGAAAAAGGAGAAACAGAGCGCCCAAGAGGTGAGGCTGACTCAAACCAAGACTTCACTGGACAGGAAAAGAAGCGGGCCTGCTTTCCAGGCCAACTCTCAGAGGCTGGCCCTAGAGCTAGATGGAGACAGCGGGGACTCAGAGGAAAGGGCGGGCAGGATTACAGAGCGGAGGAGCGGGCGCGCGGACAGCTCAAGGATTCCCGTCCGGGCCGCGCCCCTGATGCCCCTGACGCCCCTTCCCCACAGGCGGGCTCTGCCTGGACCTGGGCCACGCCCTGCGCTGCCGCTGCCGCGCCGGCTTCGCGGGGCCGCGCTGCGAGCACGACCTGGATGACTGCGCCGGCCGCGCCTGCGCCAACGGCGGCACGTGCCTGGAGGGCGGCGGCGCGCGCCGCTGCTCCTGCGCGCTGGGCTTCGGCGGCCGCGACTGCCGCGAGCGCGCCGACCCGTGCGCCGCGCGCCCCTGCGCCCACGGCGGCCGCTGCTACGCCCACTTCTCCGGCCTCGTCTGCGCCTGCGCGCCCGGCTACATGGGCCCGCGCTGCGAGTTCCGGGTTCACCCCGACGGCGCGGACGACAGCGCAGGTGCGTTGCCCGCGGGGCTGCCGGGCCTGAGGCAGGGGGACCCGCAGCGCTTCCTTTTGCCTCCGGCTTTGGGACTGCTGGTGGCGGCCGCCTTGGCTGGCGTTGCGCTCTTGCTGGTCCACGTGCGGCGCCGTGGCCCTGGCCAGGATACTGGGTCTCGCCTGCTGGCAGGGACCCCGGAGCCATCGGTGCACGCGCTTCCTGATGCACTCAACAACAGGAGAGCGCAGGAGGGTTCGGAGGATGGGCTCAGGTAAGGGGCCGCTCTCTCTCTCGTCTCGTCTCTCCTGGCAGCTTTCGTCAATCTGCATAGTGCAATTGGCCTGATTCCCTGATAGACCTCGATTGGTCCCTTCCTCTTACCTGCTCCCAGCCTTTTCTGATTGGGTCGTTCCGCAGTTCCCCTAGTTGGCTTTGGGTTCTCTCCATGGTGGGTGGGGAAAACAAGATCGGAGAATTGGAAGGGTCTGGATCTTCTTTTCCTCCTGCAGCCAGCCAGCGGATTGGAATCACCCTGAAGATGGAGACTCTCGTGCGATTTACGTCATATCTGCTCCTTCCATCTATGCCCGGGAGGTAGCTACCCCCCTGTACCTGCTCTGCACACATTGGGCACGCTGGGCGGAGGCAGCCCCTGCATTTCCTGTAGCCCTCTTTTACTCTATCTGTAAAATGAGGGAGGTAGGGTCTCTGGGAGGTCCTTAAGCCACTTTTCACTTGTGGCTTAATTTAGTTCTGTCCTGCAGTCCTCTTGCTGTCGTTTGGAGCTATGGGCCATCTTCTCTTTGGAAGATCATATGACCTTCAAGAGGTCACGATGGGGAGCCCCAGCCAGAGCTTCTCTGTTTCCCACTCACTGGGGAGAGGGAGAGGAGGCCGAGGGGCAGCCCTTTCTAATGCCTCCTACTCATTTCATTTCTAGGCCTGACCTGTCCCTGTTCCATCAGCGCCTGGAGACAGAACCTGGATATTTTTGTATTTACTTGGTGGTGTCCAATCTCTGCCTCAGACACTTTGGAGCTGGAGGGGGGCGCTGCAAGGATTTTGCCTTTGGGAGTTGTACATAATGGTTATTTAAATCTTATCCCCTTCCCCCCATCTCTCCAGAGACCTCTATAAAAAGGCTCTCATTGTGATCAGCTTTGACTCAGTGGGCTAAGTGCTTTGTACTTAGTGTTGGGACTGAGGGGAGAGTTATTGTCCCCTGAGAAGAATAATAGGACTCTGTTGGAGGGATCAGAAACAACTCAAAGTGGCTTAAATAAGAAGAATTTATTAGTTCATAAAATGAGACATCTTGTGGTAGGTGTACCTTCAGCAGGGTTGGATTCGGGGACCAGGTGCCCGAATGTTGTCAGTGTGCCAGTATGTTTTCATCCAGTTGTGTCTGGGAATGACTTCATTTATAAGCGGAGCTTTCATTGGCTCCAGCTTGTCACATGGCCTTGCCTGGAGGAGGGGCCAGGCTGAATGGCTTATTCTGATTGGCTAGTCTCGGCTATTTGTCTCGTGTGTGGCGGGAAGTAAGGTCAGTCAGCCGGTACAAATCAAGTGGAGTGCATGGGTAAAGCAGTGTCCTACCCTCTACCCTAAATCCGGGTTTGTTACTAGACCTGAGTATCGTAGCGGGCCGGCAAACCAACTGTTACAGAACACAAACTCAATAAATTTGAAGAGTTAATTGGCTTTATTAAGCGATTCATGAATTGGGCAGCGTCGTGTCTGGGGAGTAGAGGGGAGCTCGGAGGAGTTGTACAAAACGGAAGGTTTTTATGGGAAGGAGGGTGGGGCCACGGTCACCCCCCACTAGGGGAAGCGCAGGGAGTCTTTTTTTTTTTTTTTAAGATTTTATTTATTTATTTGACGGAGACACAGCGACAGAGGGAACACAAGCAGGGGGAGTGGGAGAGGGAGAAACAGGCTTCCCGTGGAGCAGGGAGCCCGATGCGGGGCTCGATCCTGGGATCATGACCCGAGCCAAAGGCAGACGCTTAACGACTGAGCCACCCAAGTGCCCGGGGAGTCTTTTTTTTTTTTAAGATTTTATTTATTTGTCAGTGCGCACAAGCAGGGGGGAACTGCAGGCTCCCCGCTGAACAAGGAGCCCGATGTGGGGCTCGATCCCATAACTTGAGCCTAAGGCAGATGCCTAACCGAATGAGCCACCTAGGTATCCCAGGGTAGGGAGTCTTACCGGGAACTTACCTCATCTTCCTTTTGGGGGTGGAGAGGGTCCATGTTACGGATTACCTTATTGGTGCTCACCAGAGAACTCCTGACTGGCCTGTTAAGACATATTTTCAGGTGAAGCTGAAACTGCAGTTAGGTTAGGTATTAAGCCCCAGTTTGGTGACTTAGCCTAAGTGACGCCATTTTGAGCCTGTGCTTTTCTTTTTTCTTTAAGATTTTTTTTTTTTGAACAACCAAGAACCAAGTTTATTCATTTCTTGCACTTGAAGTATTCCTCGATGACATCCTTCGCCTGAGACTCTTTGCCATAGTCCTTAACCACCACACAGCTGCAACCAACCGCTTTACGGGGTTTTCCCTCTCTGTCAGTTTTACAGAGGCCTACCCATTCCCCTAGTTTCTTGTTGTCATCAACCTTGATTGGGTTGATTTGGTGTTCAGCACAAAGGGCCTCCACCAACTTGACATACAAAGGCTCATCACAGTTGGATGCAAGCACACAAAGATGGGCCTGGCGCTTGTCTAAGGCTTTGGCAGCTTCGCGAATTCCACGTGCTAGGCCATTGTGGATGAGGGCGGTCTTCAGCACCTCTTGTAAAGCAGTATTAACGTCCATTACACCTCCAGCAGCAATGCCTTCCTCGGCCATGGCGGTGGATTACGAGTGTAGCTGAATCTTGACTGCACCTGACCTTCCGCCTCCGCGCGACTCGGCGGCGGCAGGGAAAGAGCTTTTTTTTAATTTTTTAAAAGATTTTAAGTAATCTCTACCCAACATGGGGCTCGAACTCAGAACCCCGAGATCAAGAGTCACCTGCTCCACCTACTGAGCCAGCCAGGCGCCCACAAGCTGTGTTTTCTTTTTAGCACAACAGAACCAATGAGAGTGGAAAGGATCCATTTGACAGAAGAGAAAGTTGAGGTTCAGAGAGTTTGAAGTAACTGCTGCAAAGACAGCAAGCGAGTGTGGGGTTTGCGATGCAGTTGCCCTGCACGATGCCTTCGTGCTAAAGAGCTTGTCGGATTTTTGTGGACCTGTGTTGTGCTTCCTTGTTTCTAAAAACCAAAATGAGCTGTGTTGCAACACCCTAATGTTTTTAAGGTATCACACAAAATAAAACATCTAAGGAGTCATTTACTATAATTTCCAAAGTGAAAAAATTCACATTCCCTTAAATTGGATGGTTTTGTGTCTAGGACTTTACCCTACACTTACACTTTGACTTGTGCACAAAGGTGTCTGTAGTTCAGGGGTTGTTGGCAATAGCCAAAGGCTGTAAACAATCTAAATGATGAGAGGGAACTGGTTACCTTAATTAGGGGCCATTTATAAATAAGATATTACACAACTGTTAAAATGACGAGATACAGAGATATAGATGTGCTCGTATGAAATTTTTTTTTAAAAGATTTTATTTATTTGACAGAGAGATAGCATAAGTTGGCAGGGAGGCAGGCAGAGGGAGAGGGAGAAGCAGACTCCCCGCGGAGCAGGGAGCTGACGTGCGTCTCGATCCCAGGACCCTGGGATCATGACCTGAGCCGAAAGCAGCCGTTTAACCAACTGAGCCACCCAGGCACCCCTCATATGAAATTTCTTTGATATATTTTGTCCAAGGGGGAAAAATACAAGGTACAAAAGAACGAACAGGGTGCTACGGTTTGTGTTTTAAAAATGGACTGTATGGAGTTCCACTTCTGGCATGACCAAATGAGGAGCTTGGCAGACCTGCCTGCCCACAAACTGTTGTTGCAAATTATAAAAACAAAATGACAGCGGCGCCTGGGTGGCTCAGTTGGTTGGTTAAGCGTCTGCCTACGGCTTAGGTCATGATCCCAGGGTCCTGGGATCGAGCCCCGCATCGGGCTCCCTGCTCATTGGGGACCCTGCTTCTCCCTCTCCCTGTGCTCCCCCTGCTTGTGTTTGCTCTCTCTCTCTCTGTCAAATAAATAAAATCTTAAAAAAACAGAATGGCAGCCCAACCATTTGAAGCTTCTGGGGATGATCTGGAGGGCACGCAGCAAATTAACAAATAAAATCTAAAAATTTGGTGAGAACAGGGAGAACCAATGATGGGTGAACCAAGACCCCCCGGTCCCTCCATTTCTGACTGGGCTCCCTCCCCACCCCCAACTCCCAGTTGGAGGGCGAGCCTCTGGGGAGGGGTAGAGTGTCAGCCTTTCTCATCCTGCTCCCAGCTACTTGTTGCTGAGGCCAAGTTCTGGGAGAGCACAGCCGAGAGGGGGGTCTCCCTTCCTCAGCCCAGCCCATACTTGTGGAGCTGTTGAGAATACTGGGGCCCCGGTTGCCCCTCCCTGGCTCCTGGGGCAGGAGTTTCACATCAAGAGGACAAGCTAGAAGATGGGGGGCCTGCCGCCTCACCCCACTGAGGACGCAGCTCCGAAAGTGGGCTCCCTCTGAGTGAAGCTGACCATGGCTCAGAGATTTTGTCTGTGGGAGAAGCAGGCTGCAGAGCAGAGAGCTCCAAATCTTTCCTCAAAGGACCTGACTCTCTTCGGGACAGAGTGAGAAGTTCAAGGCTAACCGTGCCTCAGAAACCGCGGAGGTCGTGGTGTACGTAAGGCAGATGGAAGGAGATTGACAGACTCTGGCTAGTTTGCCGGAGAGCCAGGGAAAGAGACAGCTGGTGAGAACCCTTCTTGGGTCAGAACTAATCTCAAACTGATTTGGGGGACTTGGGGAGTAACCCTTCCAAGGATCCCTAATTTGATTGGATCAGTCTCTGAAAAAGTTTATGCCCCCTGAAGTGTTGAAAACGAGAACAATAGAGCAAGCAGCTGATGATGGGTGGAGCCCCCCTGCCCAGCATGGTCAGGGAAAGACCCGGAGAACCTGCCCAAACCCACCAGCCCAGGATGACTGGGCATATCTAAGGCTCTCCATGCTCCCTTCCCTGGCTCTGCACTTGCAGGAGGAAGCAGAGGAATAGACTGAACAAATCATCTAACCAGTCGCTAAACAGACATAAACCCCAGGGCGGGGACCAGCACCCGGAGTTGCCACAGTGCGCTATCTGAAATGTCCAGTTGCCAACAAAAAAATATGAGTTAGGTGAAGAAATGAAAATAAGACTTGTATACTGGAGGGGGTGGGAGGAGACAGAAACCGCCAGGGAGAGGGACCAGAGACGAAGGTTGGGATGAACAGACAAAGCCTTCAAAGTAGGCTTCGCAGGGGCGCCTGGGTGGCTCAGTCAGTTGAGCATCCAACTCTTGATCTCTGGGTGGTGAGTTCAAGTCCCGGGTTGGGCTCCACACTGGGCGTGGAGCCTTTAAAACAAAACAAAACAAAAACCAAAGTAGCCATTGCAAACAGGTTTGGAGAGGGGCAGGCAACTGGTGAGTAAAGAAGTGCAGGGAATAACGACGTTGCACCAAGTAGAGAACATCAATAGAGGGGCGGATGTTATTTTAAAAAGAATCTGGGGGCGCCTGGGTGGCTCAGTCGTTAAGCGTCTGCCTTCGGCTCAGGTCATGATCCCAGGGTCCTGGGATCGAGTCCCGCATTGGGCTCCCTGCTCGGCGGGAAGCCTGCTTCTCCCTCTCCCACTCCCCCTGCTTGTGTTCCCTCTCTCACTGTGTCTCTCTGTCAAATAAATAAATAAAATCTTAAAAAAAAAATCTGATGGAAGTTCTGGAGTTGAAACATACAGTATCTACAATGAAAAATTCTCTGGAGGGGCTCAATAGTAGATTTGAACTGTCAGAGAAGAAAGCATTCTCAAGCTTGAAGATAGATTGAAAGAGATCCTGCAATCCCAACTAGAGAGAGAAAGAGACAGAAAATGAACAGAGCCTCGGAGAAATGTTTTATTTATTTTTTTAAAGATTTTATTTATTGGGGCGCCTGGGTGGCTCAGTCGTTAAGCGTCTGCCTTCGGCTCAGGTCGTGAACCCAGGGTCCTGGGATCGAGCCCCGCATCGGGCTCCCTGCTCCATGGGAGGCCTGCTTCTCCCTCTCCCACTTGCCCTGCAGTGTTCCCTCTCTCGCTGTGTCTGTCTCTGTCAAATAAATAAATAAAATCTTAAAAAAAAATAAAGATTTTATTTATTAAAGAGAGAGTGCAGAGGGAGAGGGAGAGGGAGAAGCAGCCCCCCGGCTGAGCAGGGAGCCCGATGCGGGGCCGATCCCAGGACCCTGAGATCATGACCTGAGCCGAAGGCAGACGCTTAACCAACTGAGCCACTCAGGCGCCCAAGAAATGTTTTAAATATGCACAAAGCATTTAATATCAGAGTCTGGCAGATAACAGATGCTCAGTGAGCATTAGTTCTCAATATGACACTATAAGAGGAAAGCCCATTTCACAGGCGAACTGAAGCCCAGAGAGGGGTAGAAACTTGCTTAGCATCACACAGAAAATTTGGTGTCTCTCATGATCTTCATAGCTTTTGAGACCCAGGCCCAAGGTTTAACACAAGGAGGGCTCAGTGCGTGCAAAGTACAGTAGGTCATAACTTTCTTCCCCCCCCCTTTTTAAGATTGATTTATTGGACAGAGAGAGTAAGAGTGCACATGAGTGGGTGGGGGAGGGGCAGAGGGAGAGGGAGAATCCTAAGGAGACTCCCCGCCAAGGAGCCCAATCTGGGGCTCTATCCCAGGACCCCAAGGTCATGACCCAAGCCAAAATCAAGAGTTGGCCACTCAACCGACTGAACCACCCAGGTGCTCCTAACTCGTCTCCTTTTAAAACCCTCCCATGGGGCCCCAGGGCATCGCAGTCAGTTAAGCGTCACCCTTAGGCTCAGGTCATGATCTCAGGATCCTGGAATGGAGCCCCATATTATGCTCCCCACTCAGCAGGGAGTCTGCTTCTCCCTCTCCCACTGTCCCTCCCCCAGCTCATGCTCTAAGAAATAAATCTTAAAATAAAACCCTTTCATGATTCAAAATAAGGTCTATACCTGACCTACTGGTATTGGACCAATGTCACAGTCCTGGTTTTGACAATGTACTGTGGTTACATCTTAAGTTCCCATTGGGGAAAGCTGGGTGGAAATGATACAGGATGCTCTGTACTATTTTTCTAATTTCTTGTGAGTGTTACACTGTTTCAAAATAAAAAGACAAATATTTAGGAAGCACCTCCTGTGAACCTCCCGTGAACATGCCAGGCCTCCTTCTAGGAGTTGGGCATTCAGCAGTGAACAAGACAGGAGTGGTTAAGTGCCAGGACGCCCGAGCCTGACAGTTTCCATTTGAATTCCTGCTATGGGGACCCCTGGGTGGCTCAGTCAGTTAAGCATCTGCCTTCGGCTCAGGTCATGATCCCAGGGTCCTGGGATCAAACCACATGTTGGGCTCCTTGCTCAGCGGAAGCCTGCTTCTCTCTCTTTCTGCCTGCCACTCCCCCTGCTTGTGCTCTCTGTCAAATAAATGAAATCCTTTTTTTTTTTTTAAACTGATTTAGTTTTTTTAACTGATTTAGTTTTTTAAAGATTTTTAATTTATTTTTAAAGATTTTATTTATTTATTTGACAGAGAGAGACACAGCGAGAGAAGGAACACAAGCAGGAGGAGAGGGAGAGGGAGAAGCAGGCTTCCCGCCGAGCAGGGAGCCTGATGCGGGGCTCGATCCCAGGACCCTGGGTTCATGACCTGAGCCGAAGGCAGACGCTTAACGACAGCCACCCAGGCACCCCTCAAATAAATAAAATGAATCCTGGCTGTGTCACTTACTAGCTGTGGTTACATGGGTAGCACTTAGCACTGTATAATTGTAAACTTTGTAATTTTTCCTTTTATGTTTCTTTTTCTCCAGATTGCCCAGTTACCCTCTTCAGAGAGCCCTCTCTGCCCCAGGCTGGTTCTAGCACCTTTGGGGATCCTGCAGATTCCTGGGCCTCCTTCACCATCTTTTTCACCCCTCTGCCTGTGCCTCCCCTACTCCGGGCCCAGCCACCTGGCCGTTGTCATTTGGTGATGGGTATGTTTCCCGCATTGGACAGGGAACCTGATTGCTGGACCAGGGCTTTCCTTTTTTTTTTTTTTTAAGATTTTATTTATTTCAGAGAGAGACACAGCAAGAGAGGGAACACAAGCAGGGGGAGTGGGAGAGGGAGAAGCAGGCTTCCCGCCAAGCAGGGAGCCCGATGCGGGGCTCGATCCCAGGACCCTGGGACAATGACCTGAGCCAAGGCAGATGCTTAACGACTGAGCCACCCACGCGCCCCTGGACCAGGGCTTTCCTGATTAGGGCTCTGACCTCGGAGTCAATCAGCCCAGGAATATGCACACAGCAGGTATTCAAGAAATATATACTGAACGGATGAATGTTTAGTGACAGTGAGGAGAACACTGGAGCAATCTCTGTGTTCCTTACCCTGGAGGTGGGGTTTAGGGATGGGAATTTTTAGGTGAGATCTAGAGGTCCCTGCCGCCTGGTCCCCTGGCCCGGAGCAATAGAACCTGCGCACCGGGTGGAACACGATGTCACAGTGCCCCCTTGTGGTCGTCTCCCATTTTAGAACCCTGGTGTGAGTGAGGCTCTCCCCGCTGAAGGAAGGAGGACGGGGCGGGATCCCCCCGGCGGGATCCCCCCCACCCCCCTACCCCTCCCACCCCCCGTTACCCCGGGGGGGCCCCCTGCGCCCACCATGAACAACCAGGCTAGGGCCCCAACCCCTTCCCCGGCCCAGATGTCGACCTCGGTCCGGGCTTCGACCCCAGTCAGGACCTCGACTTCAGCCCGGACCCCAAAACCCATCCAGATCCTGACCCCCGCTCGGAACCTGACTCCCGTCCCCACCCGGGCCTGGACCCCGACTCCCGTCCAGGCCCCGGGCTCGGCCTGGACCCCCACTCCGGTCCAGATCCTGGCCTCGGCCTGGACGCCGGCTCCCGTCCAGACCCCGGCCCGAACCCTGGCTCCCGTCCCGACCCTGGTCCGGACCCCGACTCGCATCCAGACTCTGACCTCTGCCCGGACCCCGACTCCTGGCCAGACCCGGGCCTCAGCTCGGACCCCCACTCCCGTTCAGACCCCGGCCTCGGCCTGGACCCGCACTCCCGTCCAGACCCTGGCCCGAACCCCGGCTCCCGTCCTGACCCTGGCCCGGACCCCGACTCCCATCCGGACCCCGACTCCCGTCCAGACCCAGGCCTTGGCCTGGACCCCGAATCCTAGCCAGACACTGGCCCGGACCCCGAATCCAGTCCAGATGCTGACCCCGGCCCGAACCCCGACACCCATTCCGACCCCGACCTCCGCCCGGAGCCTCACTCCCGTCCAGACCCCGGCCTCGGCCTGGATCCCCACTCCCGTCCAGACCCCAACCCCGGTCTGGACCCGGACTCCGACCCGGATCCGGACCCCGACTCCTGCACAGATGCCGACCCGGGTCCGGACTCCTATTCCGGCCCGGATGCCTACTCCAATCTGGACCCCGCCTCCTGCCCCGGCCCCGGCCCCGGCCCCAACTCCAGTTCCATCCCCGGTCGGGATCGAGATCACGGCCGCGGTCCCTGCCTCGGAATCCTTCCCAGACTCGGTCCTGCCTTTGGATCCGCACCGAGAATCCGCTTTGGAGGAGCCCGCTTTGTCTCCCGACAAGGATCTTTCACCCAAGCCGAGTGTGAAGCACTTCCCATCCGTTGCCAGTGGATTCGGGTCCAAGCGAGAGTCCATTCTTGTCCACACTCCATCGGCCACTGATTTCCTGGGGCTCACCCTTGGCTCCACGTCGAAGGCAGACTCCTCGGCTACGAAGTTGACAGATCCCACTCCCGAGTTTGTTCGGGTGCCCGTCCCGGGTCCTGACGCGTTTGCCGCCACCTTACCCGAGTCTACCAACACTTTCGCTCCCACCATTGAGAGCTTCCCGATGGACAGCAAGATCGTGATTCGAGTGATCTACTGGTGAGGCGTGCCCCCGCCCACACCTGCCTCCCCCACTCCAGGCTGGGGGGGTGGGGCCCTGGGGCTTTGGGGATTTGCTGGGGGCGGGGTGGGGGGTGGAGTGAAGATTCCCAGGTGGAAATGCCTCCACCTGTCACTCTCTGCGGCTAGAGATCTGTGGCTTCACACCCCTGCTCCGAGCTTCCCCCATTCACCCTCACTCCTTTATTCATTCCGGAGTCTGCTGCCCGCCATGGCCCGGGCCTATGCGGGGATGGAGCGCTCACCGGAGCCCCCAGCTTCTCTCTCCAGGCCGAGCTGGGCATTGCAGACGCAAAGCCAGACTCGGGGCGGGGGAATTTCAGACTGGACGGTCAGGCACGGCCTCCCCTGGCGGCCTCTAAGTGAAGATCAGGGCGGTGGGAGGGGATCTGGATAGCAAGGGGGAGGAGCCCAGGTGCAACGGCCCAGGGAAGTTGGCTTGGGTTCTCCTGGGTCCCAGAGCTGAGTCCCTGTGTCAGCGGCCCCAGTAACAGCAGTGGCCTTCCCAGGCGGGGGCTTGGGCTTCCCCTCCAACCTGCTCGCCTCTCTCCTGCTTTAGAAAGTTCTCTCCCCGTCATCTCTCCCAGTGTCACTCCGCCCGCAACCCCGTTCCTATCTGCCCAGGCAGTCTCTCCAGGCAACTCAGTGTCTTTTCCTTTCCTATTGTGGATCTTTCTCCTCCCCATGTTTCCTCATCTCCCCTCTCTTTCTCTGCTTTTTTTTTTTTTTTTTTTTTTTTACGATTTTAGTTATTTGATAGAGAGGGAAAGAGAGAGCACAAGCAGGGGGAGGGGCAGGCAGAGGGAGAGGGAGAAGCAGGCTCCCCGCTCAGCAAGGAGCCCGATGCTGGGGTCGATCCCAGGACCCTGGGATCAGGACCTGAGCTGAAGGCAGACGCTTAACCCACTGAGCTGCCCATACACCCCTGCCCTTCTCCTTTCTAGCTCTTTCTCTGACTCCATGGATTTACTAATTCACTAATTCATTCCTTTGATAAGTACCTACCTTGTACCAGGCCCTGTCCTTGGCACTAGGGGCACAGCAGTGATTAAGACAGAGATCTTTGGGCGCCTGGGTGGCTCAGTTGGTTCAGCGACTGCCTTCGGCTCAGGTCATGACCCTGGAGTCCCGGGATCGAGTCCCGCATCGGGCTCCCTGCTCGGCGGGGAGTCTGCTTCTCCCTCTGACCCTCTTCCCTCTCGTGCTCTCTCTCTCTCATTCTCTCTCTGTCAAATACAAAATCTTTAAAAAAAAAAAAAAAGACAGAGATCTTTGGGGCTCCTGGGTAGCTCAGTTGGTCACAGTTTTAGCTGGGGTGGTCAGGAAGGCCTTCCTGAGAAGGTGATGTATGAGCAAAGACCTGAAGAAGGGAGAGAAGGAGCCATGTAGATACCAGGGACAGAGCATTCTGCAGAGGGAGCAGGCAGTGCAAAGGCCCTGAAGCAGGCATGCCTGGAGTATTGGAGGAGGAGCTCCAAGGTCCCTGTGGCTGGAGCAAAGTGGGCCAGGGGGAGAGTGGAGGAGGAGACCGGGCAGAGAGGTGATGGGGACAGATCCCGTGGGGGGCTTGTGGACCATGCTTTTTTTTTGCTCCGGGTGAGCTGGCACTGTGGGAGGGTTCCAAACGGGAGGGACGGGATCAGACTCAGGTGTTCCCAAGCTCCCTCTGGGCTGGAGGAGATCCTGATGCAGTGTCTTCCCTCCATCTCTCTGTGCCCTCCCTCCAGCGGCCTCTGAAGCTATGGCCTTCGGGTAAGTACTTTGGACTTTGGAGGTGGGGGGTGGGTATAGGACATGAAGTGTGGAAGGAGGTCCTGTTTCCCCTCCCTCCAAGACCTGTGACCCCACAATCCCATCTCCACTCTGCAGTTCATTCTACTGAGAAAGAGTCTGGAGCAGCAATTTCCAAATCGACTTCTCTTTGTGAGTGGCCTGGGGGAGGGGGCTGGTCAGGGCTCTGAGACCCCAGGGGCTTGGAGGAGAGTGCTCACCTTCTCCCAACCCCCAACATTCCCTCTCCAGCAGGAGGAAAGAGCTGCCCAGGCTACAGGGGAGTTTGAAGTGTTTGTGGATGGGAAACTGGTCCATTCAAAGAAGGTGATTCAGAGCAAGGGTCCCAGACAGGGAGGGAGGGTGGCGGTGCTGGGATTCCCCCTGGGGGCGGGAGACCCACATGTCCACGCTCTTTCTCCTCTGTGCCCAGAAAGGTGATGGCTTTGTGGATGAGGCCAGGCTGCAGAAAATTATGAGCATTATCGAGGAGGAGATCAGCAAAAGGTAGCAGGCAACTGGCTGGAGGTGAGGTGAGGGAGGTGAGGTGGGGGGGATGGGCAGGGGCGGGGGCACTGCCTTGGAGTCAAAGGCACTCGAGTCCCAGTCCTAGTTCAGCCCGCCCTCCCTGTTCAGATCAGGACAAGTCGGCTACACCCTTTTCTGAACCTCAGTTGCATCCTCTGTCAAATGGGTTTGTTGAGATGCTTCCATGAGACACCTCACATAACCTAATACATTTACATCGCTCCGACAAGGGCTCAGTGGATGTCAGCTAAATTTTTTTCAAAAGAGCTTAAGATCTTTCTCTTTCCTTTTCTTTCTCTTTCTTTCTCTTTTTCTTTCTTTCTTTTCCTTTCTTTCTTCTTTCTTAGCTTTTTGTTGTAAAGCCGTATATCTAATAACATCCTGCCGCTTTGCAATTTACAATTAATTAAAATGAAATGCAATAAAAACTCAGTTATTGGGACACCTGGTAGGCTCAGTTGTTAAGCGGCTGCCTTCGGCTCAGGTCATGATCCTGGGGTCCTGGGATCGAGCCCCGCATCGGGCTCCTTGCTCAGCAGGGAGCCCGCTTTTCCCTCTGCCGCCGACCCCCAACCCCCCCCCCCCTTGTGCTCTCTTGAGCGCATGCGCTGACAAATAAAAAATCTTAAAAAAAACCCACCTCAGTTATTAGTCACACTGGCCACATTTCAAGTGCCCTGTAGCTACATGTGGCTACTGGATTGGACAGTGCAGATACAGGACATAGACCCATCACTGCAGAAAGTTCCACTGGTAACGTTGTTTTAAGGTATTAAAGCATATGCACAGTAATTTATTTGCCACCAGTACTGGATTTTATTTATTTGCCACTGATACTGGATTTTTATTTTTTATTCATTTTTTAAAATTTATTTACATAATCTCTACACCCACTGTGGGGCTCGAACTCACAATCCCGAGATCAAGAGTCACATGCTCTTCTGACTGAGCCTGCCAGGTGCCCCAGATACTGGATTTTTAAAATCACTTACTATATATACACATTTGCAAGCTGCTACTGACTTAATCTGTTTTGTATCTATTTTTTACAAAAAGTTGTCACCTTTTTGGGGTATAAGTGATGTCTAAGAGATAGTACACGTTTAAAGCATATGAGTTAATAAGTTTTGACATATGAACATACCTTTGAAACCATTTCCGAAATGAAGATAATTAACGTGTTTGTCATACCCCCAAAATTTCCTCGGGGACCATCAGTAATTTCTCCTGCCCTCCTCCCTGTCCCAGGCCACTGCTGATCTGCTTTCCATTATCATAGATTAGTTTGCATTTTCTAGACTTTTTTTTAAAGCTTTTATTTATTTATTAGAGAGAGGGAGGGAGAGAGAGAGCAGGAGCAGAGGGAAAGGTAGACTCCCCGCTGAGCAGGGAGCCTGACGTGGGACTCGATCCCAGGACCCTGAGATCATGACCTGAGCTGAAGGCAGACGCTTAACCACCTGAGCCACCCAGGTGCTCCTATTTTATTTATTTTTAAGTAGGCTCCATGCCCAACATGGGGCTTGAACTCACAACTCTGAGATCAAGAGTCATATGCTCTATCAAGTGAGTCAGCCAGGCGCCGCCCCCCCCCGCCCCCAACAAAAATTTTA
This sequence comes from Callorhinus ursinus, assembly GCF_003265705.2. Classification (NCBI taxonomy): domain Eukaryota; kingdom Metazoa; phylum Chordata; class Mammalia; order Carnivora; family Otariidae; genus Callorhinus; species Callorhinus ursinus. Next base: position 721,190 of record NW_027397123.1, on the reverse strand, counting down.
AGATGTCTTAATGGCATCTAATACCTCTCAAGTGTCTCAAAAATATATCTTTTTAGAGGTGGTTTGGGAATCAGGATCCAGACAATGTTCACATGGTATTTTAGCTGTTTTTAAAATAATTACAAACAGGATTTCTGGAATCCCTACTATGTGTCAGGCTCTATCTTTTCTCTCTCTCTCAAAAAAAAAAATTTTTTTTTTTTAAATCTTTAAATACTTGAAAGAAGTAAGGGATTGAACCATGTGGATATCTGGGGGGAAAGCATTCCAGGCAGAGGGAGCAGCAAGTGCAAAGGGTCTGTGGTAGGAATGTGTCCGGTGTGTTGAGAAATGGCAAGGAGACTCAAGTAGGCAGCATTAGGATGGTGCCTGACACATAGTAAACCCTAATATAAATGCTGTTTTTTTTAATGGAGTTGTTATTTAATTTTTTTTTTAAGATTTTATTTATTTGACAGAGACACAGCGAGAGAGGGAACACAAGCAGGGGGAGAGGGAGAGAGAGAAGCAGGCTTCCTGCGGAGCAGGGAGCCCGATGCGGGGCTCGATCCCAGGACCCTGGGATCATGACCTGAGCCGAAGGCAGACGCCCAACGACTGAGCCACCCAGGCGCCCCTAGATGGAGTTATTTTAAATAACAACTATTTATTGTATTTTAGACAATTTTCTCTTTCTCTATTTCAGGAGCCTCAGCAGGATGCCGGAAAGGGCTGAAATGTTGTCAAGTCAGGTCCTTTTCTGATGGTGGCTGGGGTGGGTCGGGGAGGGGAACAGGGAAATACATACAGTCAGCCTCCCTGCATTCTGGTCTGACCGCGTCTGATGTTGGCCCACCGCCTCCTGAGGGCTGTGGTGATCGCCCGCTCCTGGGCCCCGGGCAAGGCCAAGGGTCGGGACTGGGAGATGGCGCTGGGGGGAAGGGAGGGAAGCTTTGACGAGAAGCCTCATCCTGTCGCTCCCCAGGTTTGCTCCTGGTCATCCAGCCTCAGGTCCTAGAATCCCAGTGTTGGGAGGGGTCTCAGTGACCTGGCGGGGGGGCCATGCGTGGATTCATGGAACATTGATGGGCCCCCTGTTCTGCACCTGGCACTGTGGGGTCACTGGGCATGAGCCAAGAGGTCCCTGCAAGGTGTGGGAGTCAGACCTTTACCACGTAGTTGTTGTGACCTCCAATAGGGACTTTCCCTCTGGGAGCCTCAATTTTCTCTTCTGTAAAATGGGCATCATAACACTATTTTTTTTTTTTAAAGATTTTATTTATTTATTTGAGAGAGAGAGAATGAGATAGAGAGCACGAGAGGGAAGAGGGTCAGAGGGAGAAGCAGACTCCCCGCTGAGCAGGGAGCCCGATGCGGGACTCGATCCCGGGACTCCAGGACCATGACCTGAGCCGAAAGCAGTCGCTTAACCAACTGAGCCACCCAGGCGCCCCATCATAACACTATTTAATCATGGAATTCTCAAAGGCCTGGCAGCACAGAATAAGTAGGTTTCAGTTGGGGTGTTCTTCTCTGCAAGTAACAGCAAACCAGACTATCAGTGGCTTGCACAACAGGACAAACTGTTTTTCCCATGAACTGGTAGGAGGGGGGCTGGAGTTGGCTGGCTGCTCAACGATGCCATCAGGGACCCAGAGTCTCAGGCCAGCTCCTGGAAGAACGCTTGAGAATAAGCAGCCTCCCTGGGTAACCTGATAAGCAGGAACTCCAGGCTGACCTCCCAAACCCAGGGAGACTGTTTGACCTTGAGATACCCACCACACCAGAGAAAGCGAAAATGGCGCCTCAGGAAGACTACTTTGCAGATTTATAGGTCATGGGCTTATATTTAGTGCCTGTCGCCCTCCAAGTCCGGCAACTCCTTTCTGTTACCACAGAGTGCAAAGAAAGGCATCTGATCAAGAAAGTCAGTCACTCTGAGTCCGTGAGGACACATTTGTCTTCTAAGTCCCTACAAATCCACTGTTCTTACCATGGGGCAAAGGAGGGGAAGTGGTGACAGGACCCTCACCCTCACCACCCCAAGCACGGACCCAGACAGTCCCAAAGGAAATGCTACCAAACCTTAACAAGATGATTCCAGGGGATTTTAAAGTGTTCCAGAATTTAGGAAAGGAAGGCTTCCAGATTATTTATACGATGTGATGATAACATTAGTATCTAAAAGTAAATACTGCACAAGAAAACGACACAGCAACCTCACAGAATACTCATGCAAACCTCCTTAAAAAAAATTAAAAAGCAGAGGGGCGCCTGGGTGGCTCAGTCAGTTAAGCGGCTGCCTTGGGCTCAGGTCATGATCCCGGGGTCCTGGGATCCAGCCCCGCACTGGGCTCCCTGCTCCGCGGGGAGCCTGCTCCTCCCTCTCCCTGCTGCTCCCCTGCTTGTGCTCTCTCTCTCTCGCTGTGTCAAATAAGTAAATAAAATCTTAAAAAAAAAAAAAGAAATCAGAAGCACATTAAAAGGATTATACCTCATTTATAAATAAGGATCATTTGAAGAATGCAAAGATCATGCATTATCAGTAACAAATTCATCATGGTGATGAATATAAAAATAACCCTAGGATTACTGAAGACTCTGAATAGGTCATTGACAAAATTCAGTAATCATTCTCGAGACACACATCCACAGAGTGACAGATGCATATGCGAAGAATTTCCACAAAATTGGGAACAAGACAAGGATGCCTGATTATCCTTCACATTATTTTACATTAGGCAGAAGGTACTGGAATTAATAAGGAGAAAGAAGTTCAAGGTATAAAAGTTGTAAAGAGGCAATACTTTCACTATTTGATAGGACCTGTTTTCCAACATAAGAGAACCACATGAGAAACTAAACAAGAGAATTCAATGTGGTAACAGACTATCAAATAAATATGTAGATATCAATTCTTTTTTTTTTTTTAAGATTTTACTTACTTATTTGACACAGAGAGAGACAGTGAGAGAGGGAACACAAGCAGGGGGAGTGGGAGAGGGAGAAGCAGGCTTCCCGCCGAGCAGGGAGCCCGATGCGGGGCTCGATCCCAGGACCCTGGGATCATAAACTGAGCCGAAGGCAGACACTTAACATCTGAGCCACCCAGGCGCCCCTCAATTCCTTTTTTAAAATAAATTATTTTCAAACACACAGGAAAACTTTTAGAAAATGTAACAGAGGGGTGCCTGGGTGGCTCAGATGGTTAAGCATCTGCCTTCGGCTCAGGTCATGATCCCGGGGTCCTGGGATCAAGTCCCGCATCGGGCTCCCTGCTCCTTGGGAGCCTGCTTCTCCCTCTGCCTCTCTCTCTCTGTCTCTCATGAATAAATAAATAAAATCTTTAAAAAAAAAAAAGAAAATGTAACAGAAACAATCCTCACACAGAAAAAACAAAAAAAGGTAAAAGTATCTAGGAATATATAACTAGATCTGTGAAAGGCCTGCTTTAGGAACATTCATTTGAGGATAAACATCAATACTCTTCTGAAGGACACAAAGGAAGTCTTTTCAAAAAATGGGAAAATAGGGGCACCTGGCTGGTGTGCAACTCTTGATCTCGGGGTTGTAAATTCAAGCCCCAAGTTGGGTATAGAGATTACTTAAAAATAAAAAAAAAATTAAAAAAAAGGGAGGGGCACCTGAGTGGCTCAGTCGTTAAGCGTCTGCCTTCAGCTCAGGTCATGATCCCAGGGTCCTGGGATCGAGCCCCGCATCGGGCTCCCTGCTCCACGGGAAGCCTGCTTCTCCCTCTCCCACTCCCCGTGCTTGTGCTCTCTGTGTCAAATAAATAAAACCTTAAAAAAAAAAAGGAAAGACCATCAGGATAGAAGACTCAATATCTTAATAATAGCAGTTATCCCTAAATTAACTGTCGTGTGATTCTAATAAAAAAGCCTTGCCTGGGGCGCCTGGGTGGCTCAGATGGTTAAGCATCTGCCTTCGGCTCAGGTCATGATCCCAGGGTCCTGGGATCCAGCCCCGCATCGGGCTCCCTGCTTGGCAGGGAGGCTGCTTCTCCCTCTCCCTCTACTGTTCCCCCCTGCTTGTGCTCTCTCGCTCTCTCTGTCAAATAAAAAAAAAAATCCTAAAAAAAAAAAAAAAAAGCCTTGCCTGAGGGGCACCTGGGTAGCTCAGAGTTAAGCGTCCTGACTCTTGATTTCGGCTCAGGTCACGGTCTCCCCCAGTTATGGGACTGAGCCCAAGTCAGGGTGTGGAGCCTGCTTGAGATTCTCTCTCAAAAAAAAAAAAAAAAAGCTTTGCCTGAAACAAGGTAAGTTGACTTTGAGGCTGACTTAAACAAAAACAGCTAGAAACACCCTGAAAAAGAAGTATAACGAGGAGTTTTAGCACTACCAGACTTAAAACTATGTAGTCAGAAAATCGAAAACACACTTTAGTATATGATGAAGAGGCATCTTTAAACAAAGTTAGTGGGGAAAAGATGGACTAGTTAGTAACTGGTGTCAGCACAACCAGTAGCCATCTAAGAAAGAAATTTTTTAACCTGACCTCCTACTGTACATCAAGATAAATTCCAAGTGGTTCAAAGACTCAAATATACACAAACTACACACACACACACTCACACACACCCCCCAAGAAAATCTTGAGATGAACAATCTTACCCGTTTAAAAGAAAATAGCAAACAAAAACAAGCAAAAAATCTCCATACCAAAAGGCTTTCAGGAAAACCAAATGCAAATGACTAACTGGGAAAAAAATACCCATAACTCACATTACAAGCTATTGTATCTCGTATCACTATTACACAAACAGCCCTGGACAAAATTCTTCAGGAGAGAAATGGATAAAAGATAGGAACAGTTCATGGAAAAGGGAATATTTAGAACTCTCAGAAGAGATTTTTCGCTCATAAGAGAAAAGCAAAACTGGTACCGTCGGGGCGCCTGGGTGGCTCAGATGGTTAAGCCTCCGACTCCTGGTTTCGGCTCAGGTCATGGTCTCAGGGTCCTGGGACTGAGCCCCTGGGAGTCTGCTTGAGAGTCTCTCCCTCTCCCTCCCCCTGCTAGCGTGCACGCTCTCTCTCCAAACAAAACAATGATATACTATCTTTCAAATATATAGATTGGCAAAATCCAGACATTTGATGGCTTACTGTGCCTGTGAGGCTGTAAGGAAATGTCCTTCGGTTGCTGGCGGAAGTGGAATGTGGTACAACACGATGGAAGGCAACTCTGCAGCATCTGGAACATTTCAAATGAGTACCTTTGGCCCAGAATTCTCAATTCTGTAAATTCACACTATGGCTATAATATATAACAAAGAATCTAAGTTGCTAATTATAAGATGCCCTATTATTTTATAAAAGTTAAGGAAAAAATGCTGTCAAGGGGCGCCTGGGTGGTTGTCGGTTAAGCGTCTGACTTCAGTTCAGGTCATGATCTCAGGGTCCTGGGATCAAGTCCCCCAGTCAGGCTCCCGGCTCAGCAGGGAGTCTGCTTCTCCCTCTGCCCCGCCCCACCCTGCTTGTGCTCGCTCTCAAATAAATAAATAAATAAATAAATAAATAAAATCTTAAAAAAAATCTAAAGAGAAAGATGGGGAACCACCCAAATGTCCATCAGTGTGTTCCTGGGTAAGTAAATTACAACATAACCAACCACAGAATTAAACAAAATGCAGCTCTAAAAAAGAATGAGGAAATGTGGTTTGGAAGGATCTTCAAGATACCTTCTTACTGGGGCGCCTGGGTGGCTCAGGTCATGATCCCAGGGCCCTGGGATCGAGCCCCGCATCAGGCTCCCTGCTCAGCGGGAAGCCTGCTTCTCCCTCTCCCACTCCCCCTGCTTGTGTTCCTTCTCTCGCTGTGTCTCTCTCTGTCAAACAAATAAAATCTTAAAAAAAAAAAGATACGTTCTTACTGAAAAAGCAACTTATAAGTCAGTAAATATACCAACTTTTGTGAAGAAATTAAAAAAAAAAAAAAACACCCAAATTCGCATTTGCTTGTACGTACATAAGGAGATTTCAAGGACAGAAGAGACACCTACGGATGTGGGTTGTGGTACGCACTGGATGGGGGGGGGACAGGGATGGAAGGCTTTTCAGCGTACATTTTACATTTTGGAGGTGTGTGATTACATTTACCAAAAACAACAACCCCCCCCCAAAAACCTTAAGTTAAAAAAATGAAAGAAAAAAAAATCCAGAAACTTCAGAAATTCTTGAACACACAATTTATCACGTTATATATACAAGTTACATTGTTTGCCACTTGAAATGCCTCCGAAAACACAAAATCGACTTAGACTAAAACCTTCTGTGGACCCTGACGGCGAGGAGAGCGCATATTCTGACAATTTCAAGTTCTCTCCGTGGGCTTCCAGTCTCTCCACAGGATAACTCAGCTGTGACTCCTGATTCCTGCCATCAGTATTTGACAATTTCTCTCATCACCACGGGCTCTATTATGGGCAATATTTCTTCATCAAGTCTCAGTTTCATAAAACTTCTTCACGTTTTGGGGCAGCAATTTTTGAAAGACATTTCCACCACGCAGGGCAAAGAATCTGTTATCAACCGCAAACTCAACGTCAGAGGAGTCACGAGGCTTTGAATCTTTTCTCTCTCTTTCCGGATGCTTTTTTTCATCAACTATGGCCTCATCTCATATACAATGACTTTTCAAAACGCGACAGGATCGGCGTTTAAGTCTCGCTCTCCTCGAAGCAGTTCCATCACCAGACTATTCCCTGCTGATAAACTTATCACAACCAAGTTCTTCTATCAGAGGATTGATAACCTCGGATGCGGTGAGGGCTATAGTAAATGTCAAAATGTCAAAATCCATCCTCTGGGGATTCCGCTGATACTCCGCATCGAACGCGGCTTCCCGGGCTCGGCAGGCTTCCACGAACCTCCGGCGCCGTTCTTCCAGCTCCTGGATTCGGCCGGGAGCGATCGGGTAGTGCTCCAGGTAGTGGCGGAGGAACTGCTGGTAATTAATTCCTAAAACACTAAGTGGGTGACGGAGGCGGAGGTACGGCAACGCAGCCAGGCCCGGGCCGTTCGCCGGCCGGGACCGGGGTCTGGCCTGCGCGCCCTCTTCCTCCGCCGGCCCCGCCAGCTCGCGGGCGACCGCTGCCTCGCCGGCCTCCTCGGCGGCCGCCGCCGCCGCCGCCGCCGGACCTTCTCCGGGCTCCGCGGGCCGCGCCGGGGCCGGCTCCCGCCTCCCGCCGCCTACCTCCGCCTGCCGGACGTCGCGGTGGCTATTCGCGGCGTCCGTCTGCCGGACACTGCAGTCGGCGGGCAGCTCGGACATCTCGGACGGCGGGGTCAGCTCGGCCGCTCCCAGAAAAGCTGCGAGAGCCGGACTGCACGACGACGGGCGTGCAGCTGAGTGCGCGTGCGCCGTGCGCGCCGGTAAACGCAGCGTGCGAGCCCGTGTGTGCGAGCGCAAGGCTTACGGATCAACCTAGGAGCACTGCGCACGCGTCATTCCCGGGCGCCCGCGCTCCGCCAGACGCCACCTAGCGGTCGGATGTGCCATCACAGCTGAAACTGCCCCGGGGTAACCGAACGTCCGTCCAATGGCGGAGCCATATTTTCCATCTGGACCAGCTTAACGTTTACAAGGAAAGTCTTAGAAGACTGCTTCTTGTTGGCTTTCCCAAGATCCCATCCAACATGCTTCACTCTAAGCTTCTTCTCCCACGATTATAATGCCCCATCAACAGTGCGCCCGGCGGGCCCCTGGATCGGCCCCGTGTTTCAACAGAACTTGTACCAAACGGACCCAGGGACACCCCTTATTCCAGCCTCCGAGCACCCTCCAGCCGCTTGTACAGCCTCAGCCCTCGGAACCATCTTCCCGGTCACCCTCTGCCTCCGGGGCCAACCAACACCGGTTTTTGACCTTAGCTCCCTGTTGCCAGTCAACCATGAGCTGTCAGATTCGTCAGAACTACTCCACCGAGGTGGAGGCCTCCGTCAACTGCCTGGTCAACATGTATCTGCGGGCCTCCAACACCTACCTCTCCCTGGGCTTCTATTTCGACTGCAGCAATGTGGCTCTGGAGGGCTTGGGCCGCTTCTTCCGCGAGTTAGCCCAGAAGAAGTTCGAGGGCGCCCAGGAGCTCTTGATGTTGCAAAAGCAGCGCAGCGGCAGCTCCCTCTTCCAGGACGTGCAGGAGCCGTCCCATGACAAGTGGGGGAAAGCCCTGGACGCCATGGAAACTGCTGTGGTCCTCGAGAAGAACCTGAACGAGGCCCTTTTGGATCTGCATGACCTGGCTTCTACCCGTGCAGACGCCCATCTCTGTGACTTCCTGGAGAGCCACTTCCTGGGCGAGGAGGTGAAAACCATCAAGAAGATGGGCGACCACCTGACTAACCTCCGCAGGCTGTCCTGCCCCCAGGCTGGGCTGGGCGAGTATCTCTTCGAAAGGCTCACCCTCCAGCGTGACTGTCAGCCTCTGGAGCCCAGCAGCCTTTGAGGGGCCCCTCTGGCATCCCGTTAGTGCTGGGGCTTCTGTCTGGGTTTGTCCGAGCAGCCGCCAGGCAGCTCTTTAACCACCCTGGAGCCCGCTCCCAAGCTGTGGACCAAATGAAAACAATAAAACTTTTTGCAGGGGGAAAAAAAAATGCCGCCTGTATTATATACCAAAATAGTCTAGATTCAGGGGCTTTTGTTGGGGGAGGGGGAGGGGGAGGGTGTTCTTTATTATTTTCCATTTATTCATTTGTCTGTCTTCCTGACAACAATCCTCTTAACTACCAAAGCTTTCTAATCACAGCCCCTTCTTATATTTAAAATTTCTTTGGCCACTCTTGGGCATTTTTCCCCCTAAATCTTATCTGTGCAGTATAACATATGCAGAAAAGTATATGAAATATACAGCTGGATGACTTATCAGAAAGTGAACATCCATGTAACTACCACTGGAAATTGAATTTCCAGTATTCCTGAACCCTTCCCCCTGCTTCACTGTCCTTTCCTTCCTACCCAGAGGTAACTACTATCCTGGTGTTTATGGTAATTGTTTCCTCGCTTTGCTTTTTGTTTTACTACCTAGGGGTGCATACCTGTATTTTAGTTTTGCTTATGTTTTTGAACTTTATATACTCTTGTGTCTGGTGTCTTTCACACATTATTTTTATGAGATTCACCCATGTTTTTCATAGTTATGAATAGTTCATTTTCTTATAAAATTTTAAAGATTTTATTTATCTGAAAGAGAGAAAGCAGGGGCAGTGGGGAGGAGCAGAGGGAGAGCGAGAAGCAGGCTTCCCGTTGAGCAGGGAGCCGGACTAGGGGCTCGATCCCAGGACCCCGGGATCATGACCTGAGCTGAAGGCAGACGCTTAACCGACTGAGCCAGCCAGGCGCCCCTTTTTAAAAAATATTTAAGTAAACTCAGCCCAATGTGGGGCTCTAACTCAGGACGTGGAGATCAAGAGTCACATGCTTCATCCACCCAGCCAGCCAGCCACCCCAATGGTTCATTTTCTTAATAGTGTCACTTTTTTTTTTTTTTTAAGATTTATTAGAGAGAGAGAGTGCAAGTGAGCTGGGGAGGAGGGGCAGAGGGAGAGAGAGAATGCTGGAGCTGACTCCATGCTCAACACGGAGCCGGACAGGGCTCCATCCAAGGACCCAGAGATTGTGACCCCTGCCGAAACCAAGAGCGCCACCTAGGGGCCCCCCTGTACAAGCGATTTCTAATAAACATCACCTGTTTTCTTTCTCGTGTTCGCTGTTCATTTCCATGACGCTGAGACACAAGAACCTGGTCTTGGGGGTCTAGTAACACTCTCATCAAGAAGTAGGGCTCTTTTTCTCCACCCCTTGAACCTGAGCTGACCTTACCACTTGCTCTGACCAATGGGATGTGGCAGAAAGGATGGTGTGTCAGTTTTGAGACTGGAACTCGTGAGGCATTTCATGCTTCTACTCTCAGACTCCTGTTGGCACCGTGAGAACAACTCTGGGCCAGCTTGTTGGAGGGCAGAAGACAATATGGAGCTGAGGAAAGTGGCCTCAGGCAAGGTACTCAAGATCAGTCTGTCCTGGGGCGCCTGGGTGGCTCAGTTGGTTAAGCGTCTGCCTTTGGCTCAGGTCATGATCCTAGGGTCCTGGGATTGAGCCCCGCATCGGGCTCCCTGATCGGCGGGAAGCCTGCCTCTCCCTCTCCCACTCCCCCTGCTTGTGTTCCCTCTCTCGCCGTGTCTCTCTCTGTCAAATAAATAAATAAAATCTTAAAAAAAAAATCAGTCTGTCTCCAGCGGACCTCCCAGCCGACCCTTAGGCTCGAAGGCTAAATAAGTGTTTCTTGTGTTCTGCCACAGTGTTTGACGAAGCTTGTCATGCAACATTATTGTGGCCATAGGAAACTGCTCCAGAAACTGGTACCAGGAGTACCAAGTAACAAAAGAGTGACCTATGTGGAAAAAGTAGTGAAGACGTTGTTATCAAACCAGGAAAAACAGTGATGATATATTGATATATATTGTTATGATATATTGACGTCACCGGTAAACTGTTGCCTGTGGTTACTTAGCAGATGGAAAATACTTATTTATTAAGATTTATTTATTTATTTTAGAGAGAGAGCACACAAGAAGGGGGGGCCAGGAGAGAGAATCTCAAGAAGGCTCTGACTCCCTGCTAAGTTCACAGGACCTGATGTGGGGCTCGATCCTACGACGCTGAGATCATGACCTGAGCCCAAATCCAGAGTTGGCCGCTTAACCAACTGAGCCACCCAGGTGCCCCTTTATTTATTTATTTTTAATTTTAAAAAGATTTATTAGAGAGAGAGAGGGGAAGGGGGAGAGGGAGAGAGAATCCCAAGGGGACTCCATACAACCTCGAAGTATCTTCCCACGTTAGTTACTGTGGTGGTTTTCATATATGAAGACAAAGTCTTTGACATTTTTCCCTCCAGGAACGGAGGACGGACAAGTAAGCTGGGGACTCATGCAAAGCTAAATGCTATGGTCAAGGGTTTGATCCTTACCTGAGAGCAATGGGAAACCACTGATGTGTGACAAGGGAGTGTGACATACTTCCATATGCATCTGGAAGGATACATCTTGCTACATCTTGGAGAATGGGGTGTGAGGGGCAGGGCCCTGAGTCTTGGCAACCACAGTTGTGCGATTGGGAGATGTTGGTAAGTGGGCCTAGGGTTTGACAGAGATAGGAAAGTGGCCACGCCTGAGGGACATTTAGGAAGAAAACCTGACTTGCGTGGATGGAAGGGGATTGGTTTTGTGACTTGTATGCCATGGACAGACGATGTTTCTAGTCACTAAGATGGGAAACACTGGAGGATGTTACTTTGGGAAAAAGACATCAGGATTTTGATTTGGGAGATACAGTGATCCTTTGAGATAGTCAAGATGAGATCCGAAGTCAAGATACACGAGCCTCCAGCTCGGGGGAGAAGCTGATGACAATACTGTTGTGATTAAGACAGGAAAATTTTGGACTGGAATTGGCTGGATTCAAATCCTGATTCTGCTACTTGATTAGCCCAGGGGTAGAAACCAGTTACTCAAAACGTCTGTCCTGCATCAGAGGGTTTCTGTGAAGATTGGAGGAGATAATACACCAAGGCACCTTAGCACTGTGCTTTAAAACACCATAAATACCCAATGAATGTTACCTCTTGCCATAGAATTACAGGCAAATCTAAAGCTTGAAATGGTGTTATCTTTGTCTAGAGTGGATTAGCTTCTCATGCACTGAGAATGGCGGGGGACACATTCTTTTAATCCAAATAGTGTCTGAGCTGATCAGATTGTCTTTGATGGCTTTGAGAGCTGATTGGTGCACTTCTTCCCCTAGAGTGTATCCCTCTCGGGGCCCCAACTTTAGTCGGAGGTGTTAACCAGATCCCCTCCCCTTGGCAGGCACTAAGCTCCCATCTTTGTACCTTCCACAAGACCCATAGCCATTCTGCTCTGTCGTGCTAAAGAATAAGTGACTAATATACACTCCACATTTAAATCTCCCCAGTTGTCCAAAAACATGTCCTTTATAGCAGTTTTTATTTTATTTTATTTATTTGAGAGAGGGAGAGAGCGCACAAGCAGGGGGAATGGCAAGCAAAGGGAGGAGCAGACTCCCCACTGAGCAGGGAGCCCTATGCGGGGCTTGATCCCAGATTATGACCTGAGCCGAAGGCAGATGCTGAACCAACTGAGCCACTCAGGGGTCCCACCTTTTAGCAGTTTTAAAAACCCAGAATCCAGGGCGCCTGGGTGGCTCATTTGGTTAAGCGACTGCCTTCGGCTCAGGTCATGATCCTGGAGTCCTGGGATCGAGTCCTGCATCGGGCTCCCTGCTCAGCAGGGAGTCTGCTTCTCCCTCTGACCCTCCCCCCTCTCATGAGCTCTCTCTCTCTCTCTCATTCTCTCTCTCAAATAAATAAACAAAATCTTTAAAAAAATAAAAATCCAGAATCCAGGGTGCCTGGGTGGCTCAGTTGGTTGGGCGACTGCCTTGGGCTCAGGTCATGATCCTGGAGTCCCTGGATCGAGTCCCGCATCGGGCTCCCTGCTTGGCAGGGAGTCTGCTTCTCCCTCTGACCCCCCCTTCTCATGTGCTCTCTCTCTCTCTCTCTCAAATAAATAAATAAAATCTTAAAAAAATAAAAATCCAGAATCCAATCAAGTGCCATGCATTCCATGGGGTTGCTCTGTCTTTGAGTCTCTTTTAATCCAGAACATTCTCCCTGCATCTTGTGAAGTTTCCAGGACAGCTGTCGTATAACAGGCTCCAAGCACAGGAACGAGCTTGGTGTGTCTCGGGAAGTGAAAGGAGGCCAGTATATAATGCTTTTTCTGCATCCTATTATCACCTCTCAGGCTCCCCTTTACTGCAGCCTTTACTGAGGTGACCGGGGCCACACGGTTTTCCTGCTAGTTTCATCTTCATGCAGGGGCATGCTGACAGCGCCTTTCCCCAGCACTGTTCTTTGCTTACCCCTGGGCTGCTTTGACCCTTGGCCCCATACCCCTGCAGAAGCCCTCTCAGCACCCATGTCACTTGCGAACCCACACTGCAGGGAAGTTAATGCCAAGAGCACAAGCACAAGCAGGGGGCTGGGGGAGAACAACTGGGGATGAGAGCAGATGAATAAATACTTCCTTTTATCTCCTAGGCAGGGAGTATGAAGAAACACGGCACCACGTAGAAGGAAGGGAGAAACCAAGCTGATGCCAGAAGAATCCTAAAAGACAGCTGGACCCTTATAATAATGGGAAACTGAAGCTGGATCTCTCATCGGTCTGGTCACAATATCGCTAATTGGTGAAAACCCATGATATAGTATCATGCTACTAAGCCATCTTCTTCTTGAGAGAGAGAGAGCACAAGCGAGGATGGGGCGCAAAGGGAGAGAGAGAATCCCAAGCAGGCTCCACGCCCAGCACAGAGCCTGACACGGGGCTCGATCCCACAACCCTGAGATCGTCACCTGAGTCAAAATCAAGAGTCGGATGATTGACCGACTGAGCCACCCAGGCACCTCACAATGTCCTAAATTTAAGACTTTTTTAAAACAAAACTATCGGGACGCCTGGGTGGCTCAGTTGGTTAAGCGGCTGCCTTCGGCTCAGGTCATGATCCCAGGGTCCCAGGATCGAGTCCCACATTGGGCTCCTTGCTCAGCAGGGAGCCTGCTTCTCCCTCTCTCTCCCTCTGCTTGTGCTCTCTCTGTCAAATAAATAAAATCTTTAAAAAAAATAAAGCGTGGCTACTAGAACATTAAAAAAAATAAAAATAAAACAATCATTAAAACTTAAGGTTGGTAACATTTATAATAGATATAGAGTTGGCCTAAGGCTTCATAGTTCATCCAAGAAGTCACCAAGAGGTCTCAGTATCTATGAAAAGATGACCCCGGGATTGCTAGGAACAGTGGTTCTCAAAGTGTGGTTCCCAGATCAACAGCATCAATACACTTGAATTTCTTAAAATGCATATTTATGGATCCCAGCCCATACCTACTGACTTAAACTCTGGAGGTGGGACCCAGCTGTGTTTTCTTTTGTTTGTTTGTTTTTGTTTTTTTAAATTCTTTTTTTTAATATTTTATTTATTTATTCATGAGAGACAGAGGGAGAGAGAGAGGGAGAGAGAGAGAGACAGAGAAGCAGAGGGAGAAGCAGGCTCCCAAGGAGCAGGGAGCCCGATGTGAGACTCGATCCCAGGACCCTGGGATCATGACCTGAGCCGAAGGCAAACGCTTAACCATCTGAGCCACCCAGGTGCCCACGGACCCAGCTGTGTTTTTACAAGCCCTCCAGGTGGTTCTCATGCACACTAAAGTTTAAGAACCACTGGCTATAAAAGATCTTTCATCAGGACGCCTGAGTGGCTCAGTCAGTTAAGCATCTGTCTTCAGCTCAGGTCGTGGTCCTGGAGTCCTGGGATCGAGTCCCACATTGGACTCCCTGTTGAGTGGGGAGCATGCTTCTCCCTCTCCCATTCCCCCTCTCTCTGTCAAATAAATAAACAAAATCTTGAAAAAAAAAAGATCTTTCATCATCTGGTTTTTTTTTTTAAAAAAAAGAAACCTACAAACTCTCAAGAGATGAGAAGACAAGCCACAGACTAGGAGAAAATGTAGCATACATATCTGGTTTTTTTTAAAAGATTTTATTTATGGGGCACCTGGGTGGCTCAGATGGTTAAGTGTCTGCCTTCGGCTCAGGTCATGATCCCAGGGTCCTGAGATCGAGCCCAGCGTCGGGCTCCTTGCTCAGCAGGGAGCCTGCTTCTCCCTCTCCCTCTACTCTTCCCCCTGCTTGTGCTCTATCGCTCTCTCTGTCAAATAAATAAATAAAATCTTTAAAAAAATTTTTTATTTATTTACTTGAGGGAGAGCAAGAGAGAGAGAGCACAGAATGAAAGGGAGAAGCAGACTCCCCAGTGAGCAGGGAGCCCGATGCGGGGCTCAATCCCAGGAGTCTGGGATCATGACCTATGCTGAAGGTAGACGCTTAACCAACTGAGCCACCCAGGCACCCGAACACACATATCCATAAAAGAAATAAACAGCTCTTTTTAACAATAAGAAGATGAACAACCTAATTTAAAAATGGGCGAAAGGGGTGACTGGGTGGCTCAGTTAGTTAAGCGTCTGCCCTCGGCTCAGTTCATGATCCCAGGGTCCTGAGATCAAGCCACACATCGGGCTCCCTGCTCAGCAGGGAGTCTGCTTCTCCCTCTCCCTCCTGCTCATGCTCTCTGTCTCACTACCTCTCTCTCTCAAATAAATAAATAAAATCTTAAAAAAAATAAAAAATGGGCAAAAGGCCTGAACAGACACCTCACCAAAGAAGACATATAGATGGCAAATCAGCATATGATAAGATGCTTCACATCATATGTCATTAGGGAATTGCAAATTAAAACAATGTGGGGCGGGGCGCCTGGGTGGCTCAGTCGTTAAGCGTCTGCCTTCGGCTCAGGTCATGGTCTCAGGGTCCTGGGATCGAGCCCCGCATCGGGCTCCCTGCTCAGCGGGGAGCCTGCTTCTCCCTCTCCCACTCTCTCTGCTTATGTTCCCGCTCTCGCTGTGTCTCTCTCTGTCAAATAAATAAATAAAATCTTTAAAAAAAGAGATATTAAAAAAAAAACACAAAAAAACAATGTGGGGCTCCTGGGTGGCTCAGTCAGTTAAGCATCTGCCTCCGGCTCAAGTCATGATCCCAGGGTCCTGGGATCAAGCCCCACGTCGGGCTCCCTGCTCAGCGGGGAGCCTGCTTCTCCCTCTCCCACTCCCCCCTCCCTGCTTGTGCTCTCTCTCACTATCCCTGTCGCTATCTGTGTCTCTCTCTCAAATACATAAATAAAATCTTTAAAAATAAATAAATAAGTGAAACAATGAGATACCACTTTATACCTAGGAGAATGGCCCAAATCTGGAACACTGACAGTACCAAGTGCTGGTGAGGGTGAGAAGCAACAGGATCTCTCATTCATTGCTGGTGGGAATGCAAAATGGTACAGCTCCTTCGGAAGACAGTTTGGTGGTTTCTTACAAAACGAGACATACTCTTACAATATGCAGTTGTACTCCTAAATATTTACTCAAAGGAATTAAAAATTTATGTCCACACAAAAGCCTGCATGTGAATGTTTATGGAAGCTTTATTCATAACCGCCCAAACTTGGGCACAAACAAGATGTCTCTCAGCAGGTGAGTGGATAAATAAACTGTGGTCCATCCGGAATATTATTCAGCGCTAAAAAGAGATAAGCTGTCAAGCCACAGAAGACATGGAAGACCCTTAAATGCATACAACTAAGTGAAAGAAGCCAATCTGCAAGGGCTTCCTACTGTACATGACATTCAGGAAATGGCAACATCATGGAGACAGTAAGACAATCAATTGTAAAGTCTAAAATTTTGTTGATAATAATGTAGCAATGTAAATTTCTCAGTATGGAGAAATGTACTTGGGTGTGTAAGATGTTAACAGCAGAGGGATCTGGACAAAGTGTATATGGAAACGCTGCACTGTCTTCCCAACTTTTCTGTAAGTCTACAATTATTCCAAACGAAATGTTTATTCAAACAAATGGAAAACCACGACAAACTCTACCTGGAAATCTTAAGAGTCTAGGAGGCTACAGGAACCAGTTCAAAAAAGAGCACACAATTAGAAATAAGTTCAACAAGGTACATACATATGGTCTTTGGGGAAGGGTAATCCCCCAGTCTGGATCTTGGGAAAATCTCAGAAAATAGGGAACATACGCTTACATACATTCACCAAAATACACGTACAAGAATGTTTACAGCGGTACTGTTTGTAATAGCCCCAACTGCCCAAATACCCATCGACACTAGGATGAATTTACAAACCAGTGCATTTACACAATGGCGTACGATGCACAAATGCAAATGAATGAATACATTATGATGGAAACAGTATGTCTAGCAAAAGAAGCTAGACACAAAAGAGCGTCATACTGTGTGATCCATTTATATAAGGCTCAGAAGCAGGCAGAACTACTTTCTGAGGTCATCAGTCGGAAGAAGAGTTACCATTAGATGGGCAGAGACTGGAAGGGGGTGAAAGAGGCCTTTAGGGTGCTGGTCATATTCTGTTTCAAGATCTAGGTGCTGACTGTGTGTGTGTGAGAAATCACCAACTAATACACTAATCATTTATATACTTTTCTACATGTATGTTAAATAAAAATAGAAAATAAAACTGTGGCTTATAAACTTATAAACATGCCTGAGACAGGCCAGTGGAAGTGTCTTGTAGTGCAAAGTACAACCTAAAGTGACAAACGATAGATAGATAGATAGATGTAGCTAGTTAGTTTTGGCTTTTTTTTTTTAAAGATTTTATTTATTTATTTGACAGAGAGAGAGAGAGATCACATGTAGGCAGGCAGGCAGAGGGAGAGGGAGAAGCAGGCTTCCCGCTGAGCATGGAGCCCGATGCGGGGCTCGATCCCAGGACCCTGGGATCATGACCGGAGCCGAAGGCAGATGCCTAACTGACTGAGCCACCCAGGCGCCCCATAACTCACCAATTTAGAATTCACAATCCTGCAATAGGCACTAAAAAAGTGGGTCCTTGAACAACGCAGGGGTTAGGGATGTTGATGCCTGGCATAGTTGAAAATCTGCGTATAGCTTTTGACTCTCCAAAATCATAACTACTAATAGCCTACTGTTGACTGAAAGCCTTACAGATAACCTAAACAGTTAATTAACATGTATTTTGTATGTTTTATGTATTATATACTGTACTTTTACAATAAAGTAAGCTAGGGGCACCTGGCTGGCTCAGTCGGTGGAGCGTGCGACTCTTGATCTCGGGGTTGTGGGTTTGAGCCCCACACTGGGTGTAGAGATTACTCAAAAATAGAATCTTAAAAAAAAGGAAAATAAAAAAAGGTAAGCTAGAGAAAAGAAAATATGAAGAAAATCAAAAGGAAAATACTGTGCTATAAAAAATAGACTGGTACAGTTCAAACCCATGCTGTTCAAGGCTCATCTGTAATCGAAAGTTCTATTTATGTTCAAACTCCTGCAGTAGCAAGGTCAACCACAGCCACACTTTTCTCCAGAAGGAGTCCGACATTTTTTCATGCCTCCTAAACCCTCGTAATGAGCACTACCATGGACCGGGTCCACTGAGGATGCTCCCATTGAGGATCACTGGGGAGGGAAGGAGCCCTCCCTCATGGGGAGAAGCATTATCAGAACCCACACAAATAAACCCAGGAAGGTTATAATAACGTACAGGAATGCTGGCAGCATAAAACAGAGGTCCTGACCTGGTTTGGGGGATCAGAGAAGGGTTTTATGAGAAGGTGGTGAATGGGGCCAGGGAAGCCGATGCTCAAAGCAGGTGGAACAGAAAGAGAACATCAAATCCTTTCCAGCCCCAGCTGAACCTGCCCATCAGGTGAATGCCGGGCACCTCTGGTAGCCCTCTCAAGTTGAAGTTACTTTGTCTCTCACTTCTCAAACCTCATGGGAAAAGAGTGAGCTGGGTGTCTTCTTCTCTCCCGGGGCCCCTTAAATGGTGTTCTGCTTCATTTGGAATAAAGTCCAAACTCCTTCAATGTGATCTGGTCTTGGTCTGTCTCTCCATCTTCATTTTCTCCCACTACCCCCCTTCCCTAAAACACCTAGGCTACAGCGCCCTTCTGTCCGCCCCTCAGATGTCAAAAGGTTTCTCGTGTCTCCGAGCCTTCAAGTTTGCTGTTCTGTTTGCTTAGAACACTGTTCCTTATCTTTCAGTAAAACAGACACCTCCTCAGAGCTGTGTGCTTGGGGCACCGGTCTTATGTGCTTCCTCTAACCAGTGCTGTTGATGGCATGCATAATACCAGTATACATCACACTGGCTGCTTGCTTATTTATTTTCTGCTTCCCTTCCTAGGGTGCCAGCACTTTCGAAGGCAGAGATAAGTTCTGTTTTTCTAAATCTTGATTTCCCGTTCACCAGAACAAGATGTTGGCAGACCGATCACTCAAATTACCGTTAAGTGAGCAAGCTGAAGAAGGGACAGGATTTTTTTTTTTAAACATGAACCCACTGCAAAATCCTCTGCTATTTTGACTTTCATACTTTTTGAATACACCACCCTCTTCATCCTCTTTCACTTCACAAGGAGACTCCAGGGTTTGATTCTAAAAGTTTTTTTTTTTTGAAGATATTATTTATTTATTTGAGAGAGAGCGAGACAGCAAGAGAGAGAAAGAGCATGAGCAGGGGGGAGGGGCAGAAGGGGAGGGAGAAGCAGACTCCCTGCTGAGTGGGGAGCCCAATGCAGGGCTCGATCCCAGGACCCTGAGATCATGACCTGAGCTGAAGACAGATGCCCAACCGACTGAGCCACCCAGGCGCCCCTCGATTCTAAAATTTACGTGGAAAATTCGAGGCCTGCCTTTACCCCTTTGAATAGATTTTTGGAGAGGTGTTTCTACAGTTGATCACTTCAAAAGTTTCCCTGAATTTTCTTCTTGTATGAAACACAGATAGGCGCTTCAATCGTTGCGGCCTTGGGCTACCCACCATGTTTCCAGAGCCAGTGTTCTTCGGCTCTTTCAAGGCCTCTCCAAGCCAGGGTGATGAGTGTGTGGGGATGGGGGGTGAGGGTGGAGTGGGGGGCAGCTGAGACCGGCCAAGGCCAGGTCCCAACTCCAAGTCAGAGAAGCTGGGTCCACATCGGGTGTGGGGCATCCCAGGCGGATGATCAGGAACTAGAGCCAACTCGTCCACCCAGTTAGACCCCTCTTAGGAATAACCAGCCTTGGAGAAGAACATCATGGGGAGCAATAAGTAAGCGAGCAGACATGTCACCTGAGAAGGGGAGAAAATGCAGAACAGAGGGACAGGGAATGGGAAGCCGGGAGGCAAGAGGAAGGCATGATTAAAAAAAAAAAAAAAGGCAATTTATATGTTGAGCTCCTTTGCTCAGAACTCTCCTTGGGTTTTCAACAGTCCCAAATGCAAACTCCTTCACAGAATTTACGAGGATGTCTATGATTTAGGCTCTGCCAAGACCTGCACCCTTCCTTGCCTGTTGCTGCCTCATTTGGGAACGGCCGGGTAGGGGGATGGTGAGAGGCCTTCCCGTGCTCCCCGTCCCCTCTCCCCCTGCTCTGCGGGTCTCACCAGGAGCTGACCATGCATACAGCCCATCCTTCGCTTTTTGGGTTCGCTCATCTTACATTTTTACTCTTTACCATGTTTACTCTTTTGTTCTGAGTGCCAGTTTTGGACATTTTATCCATTTTTCTGTTTGCTTGACTTCCGTTTGTTTTCCTCCACCATTTGAGGTCGGAGATTAAGTATGGGATCACTGCTTTATCCCAGGACCCAGGACAGCACCAGGCACAGAATAAGTTCTTAATGTGCATGTATTGAATGGATCATTAGAGGGTGTGACGTTAGGGAGGGACTGGGCAGGGACCTGATTACATCAAAATTTTGCTTAAATGGGAGGCCCCTAAACCCAGCAGATACATAGACGAAATTCAGGAGCTCAGAAGACACACAGCTGAAGGAATCACTGCACTTTAAGGGGATAATATGGCAGGTAAGCTGGGGCAAAGGGTTTCGGACAAGCAGAGGTAAGTGGGTGGGACTTTGCTGGTAGGCTCTTGCCAACACCAAGTGGCCAGTTGGAAAACCAATAGGTTATACCAACAGGGAGCACTGGAAAACACTTTGTAACTGGACTCCACCATTACCGTGAGATTTTGTTTTTCCAAGTCCTTTTTAATACTTGGTCCTGTCAGACTTTCAAATGTCAGCCATTTGGTGGTGTTAAACAAGGAAATTCAACTGAGTAAATTGTTAAGATCCTACTGGCTGTATCTGACGATTTGTGAACCAGGCAGCATCCAATCTAGCCAATAGAAAGGACCTCTGTGGAACTGTACTAAAGGATAGACTTTTCTGGGCAGAAGGGAGTGGGGGGAGAAAGCAAGTTATACTAGACAAACAAGTGGATTGGTTATTGCAAGGCTGGTTTCCTGTGGGGGATGGCAGGGGTCTATCAGGTGATTCCCTAACTAGTAGAGATCAAGCAATTCCTGATTGGTTTAAGAGTCCATTCTTGGGAGAGCAGAAACTATGGTGTATGACATCATCAGTATGGTAATGTGGGGATTAGCACGAGCCACTCCATTTTGGGCTCATTGTCTTGTTTCTAACAGTGAGTATAAAATAGTACTTGATATTTGATCCGTTTTCCATTTCTTTATTACCTAGTGAAATTGAGACTCCTTGCACTATTTTTCTTTTTGAGAGAGAGAGAGAGAGAGAGAGTGCACTGGGAGGGGCAGAGAGAGGAGAGAGAGAATCCTAAGCAGGCTCCACACTCAGCAGGAGCCTAACTTGGGGCTTAATTCTATGACCAACCCTGAGATCATGACCTGAGCAGAAGAGCAGAAATCAAGAGTCAGATGCTCAAGCGACTGAGCCACCCAGGCACCCCTCCTTGCTCTATTTTAAAGTCCATTCTGGGGGTGCCTGGGTGGCTCAGATGGTTAAGCATCTGCCTTCAGCTCAGGTCATGATCCCAGGGTCCTGGGGTCGAGCCCTGCAACAGGATCCTGGCTGAGTGGGGAGCCTGCTTCTCCCTCTGCCTCTGCCTCTCCCCCTGCTCATGCTATCTCTGTGTCTCAAATTAATAAATAAAATCTTAAAAAAAAATAAATAAAGTCCATTCTGCTTTTCTTTTGTGTGAATTCTCCACTTGTCCTTTTTTATTTTCTAGTATTTTTTTCTTGAGGCTTAGAACATTTTTGTTGTATTTTAGACACTAATAATTTCTCTTATTTGTTGCAAATATGTTCTCTCATCTGTGGTCTGTATTTTTCAATTACTTATGACTTCTATTGTCCAAATATTTTAAATATTGATGTTGTGATATTTATCAATATTTTCCTTTTATTATTTATTTTGAAAGCCTAGTTTAGAAGTGTCTTTCTTTCTCTTTTTCTTTCTTTCTTTTCTTTCTTTCTTTCTTTCTTTCTTTCTTTCTTTCTTTCTTTCTTTTTTTCTTCTTCTTTCAAGATTTTACTTATTTATTTGAGAGAGAGTGAGAGAGAGAGAGCACCCATGTGGGAGGGGCACAGGCAAGGGGGGAAAGAATCCCAAGCAGACTCTACACTGAGCACGGAGTCTGACAGGGCTTGATCTCACGACCCTGAGATCATGACCTGAGTCAAAACCAAGAGTTGGTTGCTCAAATGACTGGGCCACCCAGGCACCCCTCTAAGACTTTATTTTTTCTTTTTCTTTTATTATTTTAAAAAGATTTCTTTTTCTTTCTTTCTTTTCTTTCTTCCTTCCTTCCTTTCTTTGACAGAGAGAGAGCACAAGCAGGGGGAGCAGCAGGGGGAGAAGGAGAAGCAGGCTCTCCGCTGAGCAAGGTGCCCGATGTGGGACTCGATCCTAGGACCCTGGGATCATGACCTGAGCCAAAGGCAGATGCTTAACAACTGAGCCACCCAGGCGCCCTTATTCCTTTTCTTAAGAAAAATGTTTCTGTCCGTTAATTTGTACCTCTTCCTCCTGTTTCATCTTTTCTCTTGCTCTGTCTCTGTGTCTTCCTCATGTTTGAAGGCTTCCTCCAAGGTCTTATAATTTCCGCCCCCCTCTCTTTGTGTTCAAATAGACACTGAAAAACTGTGAGAAATCTCTGACTGACCTCTTGTCTTCACAGTGGGGGGCTTAGCAGAATGCTGGCTTTTTTGTATGTATGCCTTTGTATGAAGAATAAGGGCCTCCTACATAAATAGAATCTCCTATAGAAAATGGATCAAATATCGCTAGATGACGTGGTTTTACATTTATATTTTAAACAATAGTAAAAAACTCCCACTCTGTACCTATTATGCACCAAAGCCTATAATTAACAGACTTGCTTTCTGGATAGTCATCTCTTCCCCAAAGTGAGTGAATTATATGGGACAATTTTACTGATAGAGAAAAGAGGCAAAGAATATAAGTGTCACGGTACTCCCAGAGTGACAAAGCTAATAAATGGGATAATCAACATTCTTTCTCAGGTCACTGAGCTTCATGCCTTCTTCCCTAACTGGCCTCATTAATAAGTGGCCAAATCAATAGCTTCAGGCTCTCACACATCGACCAGTGTAGAGAACAGTGCCCCTGAGCCATGGCTGATTACAGGGTCTCAAACACTCAAATACTCTCTGAATCATATGAACTCAAATGAATCCCATGTCGATATCATGTCACTATGTTATCCCAATGAGGACAGATATCTTTTCTCCCACTAGTCTGGTTCATTTTTCTAGGCTGTGAGTCTCCAGTATATTCCTCTAGAATAAGTGGACAGTTACTTACCCTTAAAACCAGGCTTGAACCATTTTCTAGTAGGGGAAACTGAATTTCAGGGGCACAAAGCAACCCCAGCAAGATGGTGAAGAGTGGGTTCCATGAGTCAACTTTTTGGACCAAGCTCTTAGCTCCCAGGTGAGTCTGAGGTCAGAAGTTTACCTTGGAGTGTGTATATATATATATATAATTTTTTTTTTTTTAACGAAAGCCTTTTGTCTATTCCTTTTGCAGAAAATCCAAGGTATGCTCGCCGGGGCCGCACACACTTTAGTGTGGAACAGCTCCAGGCCCTGAAACGTGTGTTTGAAAAGACCATGTACCCAGATTGGGCGACCACGGAGGAACTTATTTCAATTACTCATCTTGATGAGTCAGTAGTAAAGGTATGTCCCTGAGGATGTCTCTAGATAGCACACCTAACCCAGAGTATCACACACACTTATAATTCACACATCATGTAAATCCCATTTATTGAACAACTGGTATGTGTCAGGACAGATGTTCTATATTTTCTCTCTTATGACCATCCATTTTATTGAGGAACACTAAGGTTCACAGACTCCTCCAAGGATTATAAACACAAGAGCTAGAATTTGAACACAGACCTTTCTGACTCCAGAACCACAATGCTACAAGGGACCTTTTGGGGATGGACCTCAGATAATCCCCTTGGGGTCTGTTCCTGTTTATACTTCTAGGTTCTTAATCAGGACATTCACAGTCATTTAGATGCCTTGCAACTAAGTTCCCACAGAGCATTTGGGGCATGAGGACCCCTGGATGAATCCTGAAGACACCCCAAGCTAGACTCCTACTCCATATTCTCAATCTTCAGAATTCTCTCTGAAAATGCCGAGCATCCACCAAGACAGGAGCACCTTGCCTTCCCCCCACCCTGATCTGGCGTTTGAGTGCTCTGTCCTGTTCCACCCATTGCAAGCACGACCTTAACGCCCCCGTTTGCCTTCTGGAACTCAGGACAGCAGAGGATAGCAGGAACTTCCCTTGTTCAGATAACTGAAGAGATGCGAGACTAGCCTTCTCATGCCAAAAGAGCCTAATTTCTGAGGAACACGAGATTCCCCTTTGGACGCACCCCCCCTTTTATGAACCTTCTCACCTCCTCTCTCCCCAGACTTGGTTCAAGAACCAGCGCATCAAAAGGAAGAAAGAGCAGCAAGCAAATGGATCAAATGCATCACGAGAATCACCAAACCGGACCATTCCAGGCAAGGAGGAGGGGGAGTCCTTACCTATAACTTCGGCAAACACTCATCTCAAGAGTCCCAGCATTTCGGATGCCTCTGACCATGAACTGCCTCAGTCTCCCAAGAATGACGAACCTGGTCCCTCCAGAGGGAATTCATCTTGGGATTCTCAGCCTTCTGATCTCCAAGAGATATGTCTGGGGGACTCTGATCCTCCTTGGGCCTCCAGTCCCTATGACATAGATCAGTTTATACAGCTATATGCCTTACCTGGGGATGATGATCCCAGCAGTCTAGATCAGTACCTCCCCCCCAAGTGCCGCAGTTGAAGTGGTATGGCTGACACATCCATTTATTAATTTATTGAGCAACTGGTATGTGCCAGGACAGATATTCTGTGATCCAAATCTTGACCAACTTAAGAGACATTTCCCATATGCGTTTAATGGGTCAACTTGAGTCTAAATGGATTAGAGCCCACCAATTCATCTAGTTCTGTAAGAAGAAAGAAATCTCTACCTGGGGAGCCTGGGTGGCTCAGGTCGGCTAAGCAGCTGCCTTCAGCTCGGGTCATGATCTCAGGGTTCTGGGATGGAGCCCCAAATCGGACTCCCTGCTCAGTGGGGAGTCTGCTTCTCCCTTTCCCCCTGCTCATGCTCTTTTTCTCTCAAATAAAATCTTAAAAAAAGGGGGCGCCTGGGTGGCTCAGTCATTAAGCGTCTGCCTTCAGCTCAGGTCATGATCCCGGGGTCCTGGGATCGAGCCCCGCATCGGGCTCCCTGCTCTGCGGAAAGCCTGCTTCTCCCTCTCCCACTCCCCCCTGCTTGTGTTCCCTCTCTTACTGTGTCTCTGTCCAATAAATAAATAAAATCTTTAAAAAAAAATCTTAAAAAAAATTCTCTACCTTTCATCATTGCCTGTAAGTTCTGTCCTCGGAGTGGTACCCTCTCAGCCAAATTTCAGTACGAAGGACAGGCATAGCACCTTTAGAATGGTAGCAGAAACCAGCTGTTTTCCTTGGGTGCTAGCTTGTCCCAGTTGAGCTGGTTCCATGAAAGCACCCCAACTAAAGTCAATCCCATGCAGACCAAGCTCCCCTGCACCTGTACCCCATGGACCATTTTCTCTCTTAAAAACAGAGTGACATCAGCAAGATGGGGGACTAGGAGGTCCTAGCACTTGTGTTTCCACAAAAACAATGATTTAGGGGCACCTGGGTGGCTCAGTTGGTTAAAGTCTGCCTTCTGCTCAGGTCATGATCCCGGGGTCCTGGGATCGAGCCCCGCATTGCGTTCCCTGCTCGGCGGGAAGCCTGCTTCTCCCTCTCCCTCTGCCCCTGCTTGTGTTCCCTCTCTTGTTGTGTCTCTCTCTGTCAAATAAATAAATAAAATCTTAAAAAAAAAAACCACAGTGATTTAACAAACTACTTACTGGTGAAAACAGCTCAGAGAAGAGTTGTGGAGAACAAGAAGCTGCAGCAACCCAGGGGAGCACGAACCTGAGGCCCTCCTAGAAAAGCATAGGAGGCATTTTACTGGTGTCACCTCATCCCCAAGTTCTATAGTGTTTGCTGCCAAGAGGGATCCCCTTGGCTGTAATGCACCTCCCCACCGAGGAGAAAAGGAGAAGACTCCAGCAGCTTTCACCATGAGGACCCAAGTGGGACACCTACACTTTTTGCCACCGAGGACTCACGCAGGGTTTGCCCACGCTAATCCCAGCTGATGGAGCTGCCTAGAGTCCATGCCCCTGAGCTGAGCTCCTGCTGGAGGAGGTCATAGAAAGGATGTGACAGCTGGTGGACCCATGAGCAGGACACGCGCAATTAGAGGCTCCTTAGCCCCTTCCCTGTCCCTGGAATGTGCTTTCCACTTGCCTTTCCCCAGTCCTAATGTGAATTCCTTCGTTGATTAAACCTTTCACTTACCAAGCTGGAGTAGTCTGCCTCTTTCTTTTGTCTCTTCTTGCCCTTTCTGTATGGTCACCAGTTTCAAATTATACTTGCAAGCCAACAGCCCTGGGAACAGGTGCTGACGCTTCTACCCCATCCGCACGGGTCCTGGCCCACCACATGAACATCCACACCCTTGCTGGCTAGGTGGTTATTAAGAAATGGGGTGAGGAAAGGGAACACTGATGGGGCTCAAAGGTTTTAATAGAGTACTACCAAAGGTTGCGCAGGCCAAAAGGACCCCCTTAGTGGCCTACCGACATTAAAGAGCCCCAAACAAGTCTGTTCTATTTACCTTAGTTTGGAGAAATTTTTAAAGCCAAGAGCGCAAGATTATAATGAGAGAACTGCCTGGCAATTGCCGCAGACAATGATTAGGCAGATTAATCACGATGAAGACTGACAAAAGGTCTCTTGGCTCACCCCCCTCCCCGGAAGCCCAAAGTCTTTTGCACAAGAGCTTGTAAAATGGTTACGGGGTGTGGCAGAGGTGTCTGTCCTTGGACGAACTGGCAGCTGTGTCTTAACACCGCGGCCAAACAGGGGTCCTGATGGTGGGAACCTGACTGGGTAGTGTGACCCCGAAGGGCACCAAACAATGTCCTGAGAGTTTGGGACAATGGGTGTAACCAAGACCTGGACACCTCCCGGTTGGTGGCCTCATTGCCTAACTCCAGGGTCACCACCCACATTTGAGCTCTAGGGGGCGCCATTCGCACATACCATGCAAGATGGTGCTCCCTGACGGTGCGGTCCTCTATTCCTTCTCCTGCGGGTGGGCAGCACTCCTCCCCCCGTGCACAGGGACCGCTGCTTCCCGGGTCCACGAACTGGTCGGTCAACACGACTGGACGTGTGTGGAGCCACCGCGACCCGCTTTGCCTGAGGACGTTCTATCCAAGTTTCCTGCGATGTTTCCAGCAGTGTCACTCAGGGCTTAAAGACCCACCCCTTACCCTTGATGTCCAATCAGGATCGAGGGCTGGATCCTAACGGCATCAACCGAGCAGAGGATATTTTATACCCCCCCAAAGTAAGTAAACAAACAAATAAATAAAATGAAAATGGGGTTTCTCCATGGAAGTATTCATGATGATAACTGGCATTTGAAAAAGTAGAAAATCTAATACACCAATAATCAAAGAAGTAACAAAGGAAGTAAAAGATCTACACTCTTGAATGGCATTAGATGATTTATAGGCAATTCTGCCATATAGTCAAACAAAGAACTCCTAGGTTGTGGGAAGTGGTCCAGAAAAGAGAAAAAGAAAGGACGTTCCCAAAATCTTTTGAATGGTTGGCACAATTCCCGTAACAAACCTAGAAAAATAGGATTAAAAAACCCAAAACAACTAGGCAAACGGCACCTCATAAAACAGAAGGAAGTTTTCCAAATAAGATATTAGCCAACTGAACTCTGCAATATTTTAAGACAATGACTCACAAAAAATGATAGGGATGCTTTCAGAAACACAGAAGTATCTCAACATTACAAAATGTGCCGGCGGCTTCCAGCCCATTCCCAGGTTAAAGATGCAATCATATGGGATCGTCTCAGAAGGTGGAGAAATGTTGCAGATTAATGGGAGAGGCCCATCGTTCAAGCTGGAGGGGCAGGAAGCTGGAGCACAAATTGGCCGTTCCTTATGGCTTGGAGGAAAAAGAGCGAGGACAGGGAGGAGAGTCAGAACCCTGAACTACCTCGAGGGCAGCCGGCAAAACAGGGAGAACTGTACAGATGGGAGAGGAGGGAGAGACAGAAGGAGGTGGGGAGAAGAGGGGGAGGGGGGACACTGGGAAGTTGACTGAAGCGCAGAGGGAAACGAAGAGACAGAGGGGGAGACTTGAGGGGCAGATGGAGGGAGACTGAGGGGCAGAGATCCCGAGAGACATTTCCTCATCTGAAAACCATCACAGTGACGTTCAGCATAGGAAGGGCTCGATCAATGGGGTCTACATGATTTTATGAATTCTGAGCTACTCCGTTTTTTCACCTTTCAAGATCTCCAGAAATCAGACTGAATCATTGAAGGCATCTTAGGGTTAGTTGCTCTCCGCCGGACAGCAGCCTTGATCACCAATCACTTGCTTGGTGATTGTTGCTGGTGATGTGCAATCCTCTAACGTTTCAGCACGAATCGCTTAAAAACCTTTTGAAGAAGGAATATGAGTTCTGGTTGTTGTCTGGAAACCCCGCCATTGGCACACTGAAAGGAGCCGGGAAGCAAACCCAGAGACAACAGGTGAGCCCTTTCCTGTGAAACGCTCCTTGGACAATGCTTTTGATAGACAAGGACGATATTTATGGGGAAGCACAAACGTGAAGAACTCTAAGTCAGAACATAAGAAAATGAGTCAAGGGGCGCCTGGGTGGCTCAGTCGTTAAGCGTCTGCCTTCCGCTCAGGTCGTGATCCCGGGGTCCTGGGATCGAGCCCCGCATCGGGCTCCCTGCTCTGCGGGAAGCCTGCTTCTCCCTCTCCCACTCCCCCTGCTTGTGTTCCCTCTCTCTGTGTCTCTCTCTGTCAAATAAATAAATAAAAAAACTAAATAAAAAAAATGAGTCAAAATGTCTGCATTGATGGATGGATAGATGGATAGCTGTGGAGAAAGTAGGTGTAAAAAAATATATGTATATATATTTTTTTAAAATTTTTTTAAAAGATTTTATTTATTTGAGAGAGAGAGAATGAGAGACAGCATGAGAGGGAGGAGAGTCCGAGGGAGAAGCAGACTCCCTGCTGAGCAGGGAGCCCGATGTGGGACTCGATCCCGGGACTCCAGGATCATGACCTGAGCCGAAGGCAGTCGCTTAACCAACTGAGCCACCCAGGCGCCCAAAAAATATATGTATATTAATGGGAAACCAGGTTGATAGATTTAAGTTCCCTCTAAAATTCTTTCAAATTCACTGTATGTTCAACAATTTTCACAATAAAATTTTTGGGGAAAATGATGCAGAAATCAGGTTCTGGGCATGAGGAAGTTGTAGAACTATCTTAACCAACTAATTATGTTTGTGTTTTCCATTGTAGATATCAAAGAGTGATCTATTAAAGAAATCTTGTTCCGAGGGCGCCTGGCTGCCTCAGGCAGTGGAGCCTGGGACTCTTAATCTTGGGGTTGTGAGTTCAAGCCCCATGTTGGGTGTAGAGATTACTTAAGAAAATAAAATCGTAAAAAATATTTTTTTCTAAATAAATCTAAAAGTGCTCTTTTAGTAAATATATGCCAAATATGTTTTTCTTTCTTTGTGGTAAATGGAGCAGCAATGCCGTATTTTATAATACAAGTCATCTTAAGTTTGATCAACTATGGAATATAATCAAAACAAATGTCAAATCCAGTAGCAACAAGCACAGCTAGTGCTCAGATCTTGATATGAAGTAAAAAAAAAAAAATTCGGTTTTGTTTTTCATTTTATATTCCTCAGTACCTTAAAATTTTGGTCATTTTAAGGTTTTGCTTTATTGAAAAAAATTACATACTGCCTATTTCTGTTTCTGGACAGTGTAAATATCTTGCTCTCTTGGAACAGAACTTCTGTGTTCTGGAAAAGTCACTAGAGTGACTCTCTAGTCATACAAATGTAAAGCGAGTATTTGCCCCTCACTGGTGATTTTCACTTTTTACTTTTTTTTTAAAAATAAGATTTTATTTATTTATTTGACAGAGAGAGAGACAGTGAGAGAGGGAACACAAGCAGGGGGAGTGGGAGATGGAGAAGCAGGCTTCCCGCGGAGCAGGGAGCAGGGAGCCCGACGCGGGGCTCGATTCCAGGCCCCTGGGATCATGACCTGAGCTGAAGGCAGACGCCTAACGACTGAGCCACCCAGGCGCCCTTCACTTTTTACTTTCTATGTGTCTCATGCCTTTTATCCTCCTCTATTCCTCAACTGCTTTCTCTTACATTATGTGAATATTTTCTAATGGAGCATTTAAATTTCTTTACTGATTGTTTTCATTAATTTTCTGAGTTATTTCCTTAGTGGTTGCTTAGGGCTTACCCTATATATCTTAACGAGTCAGGATGACCTTCAGATTCATACGAACTTTATTCCAGTGAGATACATAAGCACTGTTCCTATATAGCTCTATTCCTTCACCCCCCTGTGTTGTATTATTGCTATCCATACCACATCCATCAGTGTTACTCAGAATGCATTGTTATAATTATTACTTTATATGATGTTATTTTTTTTAAAGAGGCTGAGAGGAGAGAAAGTATATTATTTGTAGCTTTTGTTATATATACGCTCTTCTTTTTTTTTTTAGCTTTTGTTATATTAACCTTCTTACTTGCCATTTCTGGTTCTCTTCATTGGCTCTTGTTATTTTCAAGTTACTCTCTGGAGTCTCTCCATAGATGAGTATGACTTTGTTCCAATGTACTTCTTTTAGGTTGTTATCAGAAATTATATCACAATTCTTTTTTTTTTAAGATTTTTATTTATTTATTTAACAGAGATAGAGAGCACAAGTAGGCAGAGTGGCAGACAGAGGAAGAGGGAGAAGCAGGCTCCCTGCGAAGCAGGGAGCCTGATGCGGGGCTCGATCCCAGGACTCTGGGATCATGACCTGAGCTGAAGGCAGACGCCTAATGACTGAGCCACCCAGGCGCCCCTATATCACAATTCTACATGTTATGGGTCCAACAATACCATATTTATATGTATGTGTGTATATGTGGGTGTACTATTAGACTATTTTTTACAATTAATTCTTAAAATAATTTTTCTGCTCCTTACTCTCCTCTCTCTTGGTGCTCCCATTATGTGTATATTGTTTGGCTTAATGGTGTCTTGCATTTCTCTGGGGCTCCATTCATTTTTCTCCACTCTTGTTTCTCTCTGTTCTTTGGATTGCAATATCTATCTTTGATTTGCTAATTCTTTCTTCTGTCAGTTCAGATCTACTGGCGAGCCCCTCTAGTGAGTTTTCCATTTCAGTTATTATACTTTTCAGCTTCAGATTTCCACTTGGTACTATTTTATAATGTCCAACTCTTAATCCATTTTTTTCAATTTGGTGAGTCATTATCATCATATCTTCCTTTTACTTTTAAAGTCATGATTCCTTTTGGTTATTTGAACATATTTACAATAGCTACTTTGAAGGCTGCCTGCTTTTGAGGGGTCATACTCTCCTGTCTTACAGAACCCTTACCATGCCTCCTTCCTGACCAGCACTGTCCCACAGAACATTCTGCAATAATAGACATGTTCTCTGTCCAATATGACAGGCACTCACCTAATGCAGCCACTGAGCCCTTAAAATGTGGCTAGTGTTACTGAGGAACTGAATTCTAAATTTTATTTCATTTTTATTAATTTAAATTTAAGAAGCCATAGGTGACTAGTGGCTACCCTCTTGGGGCAGCGCAGTTCTAGACCATGCTCAGAGTACTCAATTCTCTAGAATCCCCTACTCAATTGTTCCTGAACCTGCTTCCAGCCACTGTGTGCACCTCTTCCCAGCTTACCTTGAACGCTACACCCAGGCCAGGTCATGCTGGTGTGCACACCTCTACATCCCAAGGGGTGGGCAAGAGGTGATTTGGGAGATGGACCAAGCTCTCACATGGAGATGAGGGTGTCCGGATAAATGCATGGATGACTGACCCCTCAAGGGTTCAGGATGTAGACAGAAATGGGAAGAGAAGAGTGTGAGCAGCAGGGAGCCTCCATTTGTACTTTTGGTCCGGGGTCCACAAATGTTAGGGATGATTTTGACAGGCCATGTCCCATTTCTTACCTGCGTAGTATACTTTTTTAATACGTATAATATGTATAAATGTGCAAAGGTTGTGTGTGTACACACAAAGATTTATGATATTTCACAACTTAAAAAAAGGATTTAAAAATTCTACCACTGTTAGGCTAGAGTCCCAGCTCTTCTTATGACATAAAGCCTTGTACAATCTGTCTTCTGCTTCTCTCTCTGACCTAATCTCCTGCCATCTCCCCTTCGCTCTCAGCTCCAGCCACACTGACCTCCTCACTCCAGCTAGCAGGCCACATTACAGAGGAATTTGTTGGAAGGGGCTTATTTGGCCCTGTCTTTATTTTTTAGTTTTTAATTTTTAGAATGTGAGCCTGACACACAATGTTACATTTGTTTCAGGTGCCTGGCCCTGCCTTTAAAGGCCTTTGTGTTAGCAAAGCCATGCCTGTGACGGGGATCGGATGAGTGAGAGTGGTGGGGGCTGGATGGAGAGCCAGGGTCAGGAGTGATGTGGCACCCTCCCTGGGGTTAGGAGGAAAGGTGTCTGCTTATATAAGAAAGCTGGAGACAGTTCTGAAGGCTGCCCGAAAAGGAACAGTTGTGGTGGAAGGAACCATCAATCAGGTGCCCTGAACAGGTGGAGGCTGGGGCTACTCTCAGCGGAAAGCTGGGCTCAGAGCTCCAATTACCAGCTCAGGAGAATCCAACTATCAAAACTGATGCCAGAGGGGAGGGAGAGGAGGAGACAGAGGCCTGAGTCAGCGGAAAGAGCGATTCCAGAGCACCTGAGGTGACAGCGGAACCACCAGGAAGGGAGTGGAGACCAGTAGCAGTGACATCTAGCTCAGCGGTTCTCAAAGCAGGTTCCCCTGGACCTGAGAACTCGTTCACAGTGCAAATTCCCAAGCTCCCCATAGAGTCAGAAACTCCGAGGGGAGGGGAAGGCCCAGCAATCAGTGTTTCAACAAGCCCTCCAAGGTGATTCTAATGGGCCACCAAGTCTGAGAACCCCTGATCTCACTTTAACGATAGTGGACTGGGGGACAGGCCCTCTTCCGAGTGATTTACCTCTAGTAACTCACTGGTCCACATGACAGCATTACAAAATGGGAGGTGCACCATTTTACGGGCGGGAAAAGTGAGGCAGGGTGACTTCCGTAACTCATCGGAGCTCAGAGTCAGAGGTAGAGGTGTAGCCGGCACCTCAAGCAGTGCTCTCCCTGAGCCACCATGCTCCCTGGCAGTGCTCCTCCTACATCAGCACACAGCCCCTACAGGGCTTCCTAAAGCACACGCTGGAGCCTATTCCTCAGTTTGTGAGTCACTAACGGCAGGTCCAAGAATCTGCATTTCTCACGGGGCCCTGGGTGATGCTGATGCTCCTGGTCCGGTCCGGATTGGAGACGTGCGGTACCGTGACCCTGCCTTTCCCCACGTGCGGATGGAGTCCAGCCAATGGAGAGGCTGACTGGGGCTCTGTGGGAAAGTCCACATGCACACCCACAGCTGGGCCTCTTGGCCACAAATGAACAGAAAACCCAAATTCAAATTGGCTTAAGTAGGCTCATGTACCTGCAACAGGTTAAGTTTGCTTTTTAAGCATGGGCGGGCCCAGGGCCAAGGAGGTAGTTCGGATTCTCTCTTTCTCCATCTCTCGCTCTGCCTTCCTTTCTGTCTTCATTTTCAGGCAAACTTGCGTCTCACAGTGGCCCCCAGCAGCTTAGATTCTCAAGCTGGGAACCACATCACAACAGGAGCTCCCTTTCCTTCCTATCTCAGCCCACCCTGGCTCTCACTGGCCAGGCTAGGGCCACTGGCCCATTTCTGAACAATCACTGTGGGCTGGGAGATGGAAGATTCTCATGAGCCAGGCCTGGGTTATGGGCTCACCCCTAGAGAGCCCGCACCGGGAGGCAAAATGGGTACCTATTCCTTAAAACTCTCTTAAGATGGGCCCAAGCACAGAGACCATGTAAAGGAGAAAACCCAGAAGTTGATATATTTTATCATTTCATTTATATAAAGAATCAGGCAAAAATAACCTATGGTGTTAGAAATCAGCAGGGTGGTTGCCCATGGGGAGAGGGGGTATATTGGTTATTTATTGCTGCGTAACAAACCTCCCTAAACTTAGTCACATAAAACAAGGATCACTGATTACTATTATTACTCATGTTGCTGGAAGTTGGCTGAGCTCAGCCAGGTGGTTTTTCTTTTTCTTTTTTTTTTAAAGATTTTATTTATTTATTTGAGAGAGAGAATGAGAGAGAGAGAGAGCCTGAGAGGGGGGAGGGTCAGAGGGAGAGGCAGACTCCCTGCGGAGCAGGGAGCCCGATGCGGGACTCGATCCCGGGACTCCAGGATCATGACCTGAGCCGGAGGCAGTTGCTTCACCAACTGAGCCACCCAGGCGCCCAGCCAGGTGGTTTTTCGCTTGAGGGTCTCTCATGTGGTTATGGTCAGATGGTGGCCGGAGCTGGGGTCATCTCGAAGGCTCCCGCATTCACAAGTTTGGCAGTTGATGCTGGCTATTGGCCAGAATGCTCCCACATGAACCTTTCAGGTGGCCTGGTCTTCCTCATATGCCAGCTGGGTTCCAAAGGTAAGCACTCCGAGAGAGAGAGAGAGAGAGAGAGAGAGAGCGCCATGCAGAAACGACTTTTTATGATGTGGCCTCCGATGTCACAGAGTGTCACTTCCGCCATACTCCCTTGATCATCTTGGTCATAGACGTCTGCCCAGGATCAAGAGGAGTGGTCCCAGACCCCGTCTAAGTGGCGCGTTGTAAGAGGAGCATATAGTTATAAATATTTTTAGAAACTATGATATGCCACAGGGAGGGAAGGCTGGGAGGGGGCACGAAGGGGGGCTTCTGGGGGCCTAGTTATGCTTCTTAATCTAGGTACTCTTCACAGCCAGTTGTGTATTTTTTCCACTGCACTGCCATGCCATTTCCGGAGTCTCTGCACACGCAGTTCCAGATTTTTCTCATCCTTCCTATCCCAGCTTTTCTGTCCTCTCCTTCAGAAAACCACACCCCCTCCCTGTCCTTAGTCCTCTCAGCGCCACCGGGCCTGGGGAGGCCTTGATTATAGTACACACCACCTTACCTCCGGCTGCCCCCCCAGCCATAGACCAGAAGTCCTCTAGCCTTTCTGACCATACACCGCACAAAAGTCTCCCATATGCATCCCCACCACACATGTGTAACCGACAAGTTGCACTGTATGAATATGTACAATATAAACCATGCACTCAAACAGAAATGCTTAAAAGGATGAGATAAAAGCAGTTCTGAATGGGCTCTCTCTGTTTTCCAACACCTAGAAGGTTTATCTCAAAAACCCCTAGAGAACCAGAACCCTCTTCAAAGACCTGTAACTGTGACCATGAGTTTCACAAGGGCCGGTGATGATCTTTCTCGCTCACCTCAGTATCCCCGGCCACGGAGCTGGATATGGAAACTTATTCACCTACCTACACTAAACTCAGGATCTGCATGCTTTACGGTATATATTATTATACTTGAGTGTACTTAACAACAACAGAAAGGTAAAATTTTCCAAGCTGAAGGACATCAGAGGAAGTCAGAGTGAAACCTTGAGCCACCTCCGGCCCTCCCTGCGGAAGGCTTGATGCAGATGCAACTTCTGGCCTGGAGCCTGGAGGTGGTAGTACCACAGAGAGAGGGGGAAGCAAGAAAAGATGGGGCTTGACGCTAGGCCATTCTTGGTGATGAGTCATAAGTTAACTGTAAAATGTCCATGTAAGCAGACACCTGGAGTGGCTTCTCCCGTCAAGAGATGACTGAGCGCCCTCTCCCTGAATCCAGGCTGTGCTTACTGATCGAACAACAGAAGACAAAGGAAGTGGCCTTCTGAGGCTAGATCATCAGAAGCCTTCCACCTTCTGATTGGGTCTTCTGGAAAGCTCACTCTTGGAATGCTGCCACTTGGAACCCAGCCGCCATTTTGAGGAGCCCAAGACACAATGGAGAGCCACGTATGGGCACTCCAGCCACAGCCCATGGCCACAGTCAGTGTCAACTGCCAGCCATGTGAGTGAGCCATCTTGACATCCAGCACCTCCAGGTGACTGCAGACCCAGCTGATATCCAACTGCAATGGTATGAGCGTCCTTAAGCAAGAACTGCCCAGTGGAGCCCAGTCAACCCATAGAACCATGAGACATAATAAGTTGTTGTTTTAAGCCCCCAAGATTTGGGGTTGTTTGTAAGCAGTAGGTAACTGGAACCATTGGGATACCTCCAGTGACTCCTGTGAGGTGAATATAGAAAACTTTCCCCTGAACTTAAACATGTGACTGCAATGTTGGAATTCCTTGGAGGTGATGGGTGGACATAGCAGTGTGCCAGGAGGCATCCAATGGATGGCAAGACCAAGCACGACAATCTCTAGTCTCTCTTAGGGCTCACTCAGTTAAATGGAGGACCCGAAACCAATCTCACAGGGGTGTTGTGAAGATTCAAAGAAATCATGCAGGTAAAGCCCTCAACACAGGCGTGACACATAGCAGGGGTCCCCTCAAATGTTAGGGGTAACTCACTCACCAGGCGGGTCACCTATTATGATGCATTTGACAGCAGGTAAGAGGACCCACAAATCAACAGGGCTTGAATCAGAAGGACATGTGTTATTTCAGAGCAAGAAATCCACAGGTAGGCAGTCCCAGGGTTGTTAAATTCAAACATTTAAGAAAAATTTAATGAAGTTATACCTCAATAAAAATGTTACTTAAAAATACACATTGATTGAATACCAGCGAATTGCCAGGCACAGTTCTAGGAGCTGGAGATATAGCAAAGAAAAACAAAGTCCCTTGGTGGGGACTGCTCAGTGACCTTATTGACAACTTAGGTCCTTTTTTTCCTGCCCTATCCTCACCCTGATGGTGGAGTCCCCAGAGAGTGGCACCTGCCCCTGGCAATACCTCCTGACACAGTATATCTGGAGGCGGAACAAGGAATTTGTTCAGGCCCATCTCTTCTTTTAAGATTTTATTTATTTGAGAGAGAGCATGAGTGGGAGGGGCAGAGGGAGAGGGAGAGAGAGAATCTCAAGCAGACTCCATGCTGCACATGGAGCCCGCCACGGGACTTGATCCCAGGACCCCAAGATAATCCAAAACCAAGAGTCAGATGCTTAACCACCTGAGCCACCCAGGCGCCCCTGGGGCCCATCTCTTCTTAATTCAACTTTATGGAGGCATCATTGATATGCCATAAAACATACCCATTTTACATATGTAATTCAATGAATCCCAAAAGGTTCTCTCTTGCCCCTTGCTGTTTTAAGATAATAGTCTCGTCCCATATTTTTGTATGCCTAAATGATGTCTCCTTGTGCCTGCTTTTGGGATTTATAAAAATGTCATCCTAGGGCGCCAGTCAGTTAAGCATCTGCCTTCGGCTCAGGTCATGATCGCAGGGTCCTGGGCTCCCTGCTGAGCAGGGAGTCTGCTTCTCTCTCTCTCAAATAAATAAAATCTTTTTTAAAAAAATGCCATCCTAGGGCGCCTGGGTGGCTCAGTTGGTTAAGCGACAGCCTTCGGCTCAGGTCATGATCCTGGAGTCCCGGGATCGAGTCCCGCATTGGGCTCCCTGCTTGGCAGGGAGTCTGCTTCTCCCTCTGACCCAACCCCCCTCTCATGCTCTCTCTCTCTCTCTTTCTCTCAAATAAATAAATAAAATAAAAGATTTTAAAAAATGCCATCCTATATGGAGTTTTCTGAGTTTTGCTCTATTCCCTCAACATTATTTTTTTGCGTGCATCTGTAGGCCCTTCCTTTTCACTGTTGTGTAACGCTCCTCTATGTGAATGTACCACAACCTACCCATTCTCCTTTCAGGGGACGTCAGGCTTCTTTCCAATTTTCTGCCGTTGAACAACCTCGCTACAAACCTTGCCGGACACCTCATCTAGTGCGCATGCTCAGGTCCCTTCTGGGGTTGTGCCTAGGAATGGAGACGTTGAGTATGAGAGACTCCGATCTTCATCCTGGCTGAATTTTTCTTTCTTTTTTTTTTTTTTTTAAAGATTATTTATTTATTTATTTATTTGAGAGAGAGAGAGAGAGAGAATGAGAGACAGAGAGCACGAGAGGGAAGAGGGTCAGAGGGAGAAGCCGACTCCCTGCTGAGCAGGAAGCCCGATGTGGGACTCGATCCCGGGACTCCAGGATCATGACCTGAGCCGAAGGCAGTCGCTTAACCAACTGAGCCACCCAGGCGCCCCTGGCTGAATTTTTCAAAGTAATACCAAACTACTCTCGAGATGGCTGTAGCGACTTGCTCTCTCACCCGAAGCGCATGAGATGCCCTGCTACTCCCCGTCCTTACCTGCAATCATCCTAAGTTTTGCTAGTTTGAAGACATAAAATAGACCCTCAGTGTGGCCCTCTCTCTTTTCCCCTCTGGGTGTTTATATAATTATGGGCGGGCTTTGGTCAGACAGATGGGATCACGATAGAGGAAGGGAACGTAGTGATTGTTAATTTTGAGTCTGTGATGGGTAGGGATGAAAGAGGAGGGATGTGATGGATGGCAGGGGCAGGGGAGGGTGTGGGGACCAAGGCCATGGCCATGCTGATGGGCGCGGCGCCTAAGCAGGCTGGGAAAAGAGGAAGATGACCTCAGTGTGGCCTTCACTGGTCTTTCCCTGATTACTGATGAGGAGGGGCATCTCTTCATATCAAATTCATTATAAAACTACTGAAGCCACAGTAGAATCTCAAGGGAAAAGCCCAACCAACTATTGCTTAACGACTACGTCTTAAAAGCAATGTTTCTATGCAATTAAAAGAAAAAGAAATCTCAGACTAGGGAAAGTCTTTATCAAAATCTGTGTCATAACTAACAACAGCGGGTATGTATTAACCAAGAAAGTCCCCATTCAGAACTGGGCCATCAGCAGGGGACACACGCTGAGAGAGGAGCCCCAGGTAGCTCAGGGGCAGAGGCACAACAATTCTACCAAGAGACCGGTGAGACCCACGACGCGGCTATCGCATGCCCAGTGGAACAGGTACAGAGGTGACAATGCTGTGCTCGTGTCAGGGCCCATCAAAACAGGGCCTCTATAGCTGGCTCCTTGGTGCAGCTCCAGACTTGTAAAATGTGCACGGCCCCCATCTTACATGTCATTTCTTCATTCGGTTAACAAATATTTAGTAATTCTGTGCCAGGTTCTGGAGATAAGGTGGTGGCCAGAACGGACTTTGTCCCCATCCTCGTGGATTTATCTGTCTAAAGAGGGAGACAGACAGGAGATGCTGACAACACAGATGGTCAGGGCAGAGATGGGGGAAATCCAGACTTGTAGAAGCCCAGAAGCCCACCTGACCCCTATGGGGGGAGGGGGAGGTCAAGGAAGGCTTCCTGGAGGAGGAGACATCTTAACTGAGACCTGAAAGATGTACGGAGACAGTTGTGAGGAGGTGGCTGGGAGAAAGGGTGGGGGGTGCCCCCAAAAGAGGAAAAAGCATGTACAAATGCTGAGGTGACAGGGAGTCTGGAGTATTCTAGATCAGCACCATCCAACAGAAATATAACACGAACCCCAAACATGAGTCACAACGTCATTAAAAATTTTTTAGTAGCCACATTAAAAAAAAACCCATTTGAAATTAATTTTAATAATATATTTTATTTAACCTGATATATCCAAAATATTACCATATTAACATGTGATCAATATAAAAATTATTAATGAGATATTTTACAAATTCTCTTTTTTGTACTAAGTCTTTGAAATCTGGTGGGTATCTTACACTTCTGGTGTCTCTCAATTCACACCAGCCACATTTCAGGTGCTTGAGAGCCACACGTGCAGCAAGACCCTTGCTACTCAAAGCACTGGCATCACTTGGGAACTTGCTAGACATGCAGAATCCAGGCCCCTCCCTAGCCCCACTAACTCATGAGTTTGTATTCTAACAAGATCCCAGGGGACTTAAAGGCGCATGAGTTCGAGAAAAACGGGTCCAGTTCTGCCCCAAACACTTCTGTGGCTTCCTACCACCCTCATGATGAGTGCCCAGCTACTGACCTTGGCAATCGCTCACTCATTCATTCATTCATCACCACTACCGAGCACTGACTGAGTCCCAGGCCCTGCGCTAAGTGATGCTGGGGACACGGCACGGATAAAGACAGACTTGATTCCTGCCCTCATGGAGGACCCCCCCCCAGCCATTAACTGAGAAGTACCCAAGTCCCTGCTTTATTTTGACTACTACAGTAAGGGTGGCGAGCTTGAAGTGGTTACAGAGTGCAAGTTCAGGAGGCCTGACCTCGTTTGAGTGGAGGGGGCATCCAGAAAATAATCCAAATAAGGGAAGAGGCCACGAGCAGATTAAATGTCCCACTGCAGAGAGCAGGCCAGCCAAGCCACCCCAGCCTGTCCATAGTCACTAAGAGGGATCGTTTTCAGGTTTCAGAGCGACAAGGAGAAAGGCCTGGGGGATAGGGTTACAAGAGTCGAGCCAGGGACAGAGCCCAGTGATAGTATCACCCCGCGCACAGATCCATCTGCATTTGGAAAACGAGGAGAAAGGGAACAGAGAATCAGGAAGGTGGTCAATTTGCCAGCAGGGGAAGAACTTAGGGCCAGGGACTGCAGGCGATCTTTTCTATAAAAAAGGTCTTTTAATAAAACATACCTGGATTTGCCCTAAAGTAATGGCGCAGGGGAGCAAATGTACAGGATGCGGACAGAGCCAGAGTGGCCACAAGGGCTGAAGCCGGGAGACAGGGACGCTGGCGTTCATTAGACTTTTCTCTTTGCTCTTGTGTTTGTTTGACATTTTCCCTAGAAGCAAAAAAAACTTAAGCGTTGCTCTTTCCAGATAATTGGGGCTGTTGAAAAAGATTTTAGGGGCACCTGGGTGGCTCAGTCATTAAGCGTCTGCCTTCGGCTCAGGTCATGATCCCGGGGTCCTGGGATCGAGCCCCGCATCGGGCTCCCTGCTCCGCAGGAAGCCTGCTTCTCCCTCTCCCACTCCCCCTGCTTGTGTTCCCTCTCTCGCCGTGTCTCCCTCTGTCAAAGAAATAAAATCTTAAAAAAAAAAGAAAGAAAGAAAAAGATTTTAGCGGATGGAGAAGGAAGTAATTTAAGCCCTTCCTTGGAAAAGAAGAAAGTGCATTATCAGAACTGTGGGCGCCTCCTTTAAGAATGGCATCCGGGAGGAAGGTGGTCGAAGGCAGACAATGCGTGAGCAGCCAGACTCGGGTTCAAATCCTGGTGCTGCCACCTATCAGCTAGGGAACCCGAAGCAACTGACGGACACTCTAAATGCCCCACTGAAACCCGGGGGGTGACAAGAGCAGCTGGCTAAGGGCTGTGCGGCTTAGTGAGCTCACCAGCGTAAAGGGCTGAGGACGGCGCCCGCGTGAGGAAGGTGCTGTGTAAACGCGGGCCGTGGTTATTATATAAAATGTGGGTTATTATATATAGTGGTTATTATATAGTGTGTGCCAGCCAGATTCAAAACCACAGGATGTCTCCAAGCGCATGCATTCCTGGTCCCTTTACACGGAGCTCACTGTCCCAGTAGTCACTGGTATCAAGTACCAGTAAAGACGAGAATTCTCCCCACGCTGATATACTGCAGTAGCTTCCTTCCCACGGAGAAAACCCCGTTATAGAGGCCAGCTGTTCCAGATGCGTGGGTCACACCAGTTAGATACATTACATAAGTTGTGTTTACAGTCACTGTGAAAATCAATAGCAGAAAATCCCTTCGGTGGATGTGATTCAAACGAAAGCTTACAAGCACTCCTCACAAGTTCATTCCGGCCTGATGACTCTTAGAGTGGACAGAGAAACAGACCTGTTCTGGTCCTGCCGCTGCAGGATGTTTAAAGTAATAAAATGACTCCTGGAAGTTTTTTTCCTCTTAAAACTCAAACACGAGGGGATTTTTTTTTTCTCTTGTTAACTTTTTCTCCCACAAGAACTATTGGTGTTATGTAGTGTTCAATAAAAACGCAGTCACTGCAAACATTTCTTAAAAGTAAAGGCTGCTGACCCCTTCCGACCCTCAGAAATAACCACTGGTTTACATTTTTACTCATCAGCGTTACAGATGATGATGTCTGGAATCCTTTCAAAATAATCTGAGTGGGGAGAAAGTGGGTGGAGTGTGGCTTGGGCAGGACTGGCTGGACTGAAGGTGGCTGGGGCTGCAGAAGGATCTGCAGAGACCCGGGTGATAGTGCCAGTCATGCTCATGGAAACAGAAGTTGAGTGTGTCTCTGGAGCTGAGGCAGCTGGGGAGACAGGCTGGGGTGAGGATCAGGGGCCAGATCACACCAGGCCCTCAGGATCAGTTAGAACCTTGTCCTTAGGACACTGGAGAAACATGGAAAGGCTTCAAACAGGAAGACATGGTCAGATCTGTGTTCCACAAAACTCCGTCTAACTGCCAAATGGAGGTGGGTTAACGTGAGAGATAGGTGGCCAGGGAGGAGGCCAGGCAGAGACACGGTGGGAGAGGCAGGGTGGGACCAAGACAGGGCCATGAAAGGGGAGAGGAGGGCAAGTAGGAGAGACATCCAGAAAGCCCAGTGGACAAGCCATGGAGGTTGATGGGTTGGGCTGGGGGGAAGGGGTGCTGGGGAGGGAAGCATCAAGGATGAGGCCCAGGACTCTTTCTGGAGGGGCCGCCCTTGGAGGAGCAGCAGGTCTAGAATTTGGGACTCGGAGAGTGTTAGGGGCCCAGGGGTCACTCAGGGCTGAAGGTGGGGCTTCATGAACCCTCAGGATGCCCAGGTGTGGGTCTCACGGCAGAGGTTAGGGAGTGGGTGTCACCAGCACAGAGACAGGAAACAGACCATAAGAGCAGGAAAGATGGCCCAGGGGGTGGGAGGAGAGAAGAGCTCCCAACACGTAAGGGACTGGTGAAATCAGAGGAACTTCTTGCAAAGCAACAAGACAGAGGAGAAAAATCAGGGGACAGCAGCGCCACAGAAAGTGAGGGGAGAGTGTCCTTCAAGAAGGCAGGAATGGCCAACATTGCCGAATTTGTGCCAAGACAGCCAATAAGATGAGCACTAGAAGGTGCCCACTGAGCCAGGTTCTCGTTGTCAGATAAAGGAGTTCTAAAGAAAGCAAGGTGGGGAGGCAGGAGCGAACCCTCCAGGGCTAGACCGGAGTCAGAGATGGCAGGGTGGACTCGTCAGCGTGGCCACAGACACCTATCTACACACACACACACACACACACACACACTCAGAAATGTCCACACCGGTGTGTCCACAGACATATTTCCGAGCTCTGTGAGCTGAGAGGGACTAGAAGCAGGGACACCCCAGCGATGAGCATGCGCAGGGTGCAGACTTGGTTTCCGCTACCATTCTCCAGTAAAACGAACCAGGGCTCCCCGGGGAAACAGCCGACTCTAGGGCTGGGGCTTCTTACGGTGCCAGGGAGTAAGGAGGTGCTTGAGGGGGGAAAAAAAGGAGTCAAGAACACAGGAGCCAACCTGACAGGGCCTCTATGGCCAAACCTGTAACAACGTGAGTGAAAACATTAATTATGATAATATTGGGTTATACGGAAAGAATACGATATATATCCACGAGTCCGTACTGATACAAATTAATGACTGTACAAATAAAATATCTTTTAGTATATGTGCTGCCGAAGCGAGCACTGTGCAAATAAAATAAATGGGGTAGGTAGAAGAATTC
Organism: Callorhinus ursinus; assembly: GCF_003265705.2. Taxonomy (NCBI): domain Eukaryota; kingdom Metazoa; phylum Chordata; class Mammalia; order Carnivora; family Otariidae; genus Callorhinus; species Callorhinus ursinus. The sequence goes on along the minus strand of NW_027397123.1, from coordinate 677,285 downwards.
CAAATAAAAATACGCGGAAGAACTGAGGCAAAGAGAAAAGCATCACTAGAACACCACAGTAGGGGCGCCTGGCTCGCTCAGCCGGTAGAGCAAGTGACTCTTGATCTCAGGGTCGGGAGTTCAAGCCCCACGTTGGGTGTAGAGCCAATTAAAACAAACAAACAAACAAACAAACAAACAAACAAAAAACCCAGCACCGTAATAACCGTCCCAGGCAAGATCCACTGATGGATGCCAAAATCAGGGGGAGGAACTCTGAGGAGAGACAGGACATTTGCACAGCCTTGAAGTACCTTCCCATATTCATTAATTACTGTGGTGGTTTTCATATGTGAAGACAAAGTCTTTGACATTTTTCCCTCCAGGAACCGAAACTGAATTCTCCTCCCTTTGAGTGTGGGCTGGATCCCGTGACTTGCTCCTGACACACACAGTTAAGGAAGGGGCAGAACCCTGGTGGATGCCACCTTCAAGAAACGAACTCCCCTGCGTCTGAGTGGGATTCTTCCCCGAGCCTATGATCCCAGTCTAACTGGGAGAACCAACGGTAGACAAATCCAGACTGAGGGACATGCTACAAAATACCTGACCAGTACTCCTCAAAACTGCCAAGGTCATGAAAGACCAGGAAAGACTGAGAAACCGTCACAGACTGGAGGCATGACGGACAAATGCAACAGGGTATCCTGGATTGGATCCTGGAACAGAAAAAGAACGTTAGTGGCAAAGTGGGTGGGATTATGAATAAAGTCCGGAGTTTTGTCAGGACAACGCTAACCAACGTTCACCTCTTGGTTTTGATGGATGGATGGCTGCTGTTCTGTAAGATGTTAACATGAAGGGGAGCTGGGTGTAGGGTATATGGGAAGTCTCTGTACCATCTCGGCAATTTTTCTGTAAATCCAAAATTATCAGATGAAACAATTTTAAAGTATCTTGTTCTGCTGACTTGGTGCTAAGTCCCCACAGCGGAGTCCCTAGCTCCCTTCATCTGGCTCGTCAGATCTCACCTCATGCCTTCTCTGCCCCGGGAAGTCCCTCCCGTTACCTCAGACTGGGTCACGTGCTTCCTCTGGCCTCCCGCCACCCCGTGTCTCTCTCCAGGAGGGGTGATGAGTGTCTCCCTGACTGCTCTGGGAACGCTGACGGTGGCAGAAGCTGCACTGGATCCCCATCACTTCTCCCAGCCCGACCCTGGCCCTTCTGAGACCCGTGCCGGCCAGACCCCCCCTTCCTGGTCTCCCCTGCCGCATTCACCCAAGGCAGGGAGCATCTGACAAATGGCCTGTGCCCCCTACCTACCAAAAAGGCCAAATCATTCCCTCTGCCCACACACCTGCCCTCCACACACCAGCTGTCAGAAACGCTTTGTAACTGTGAAAACTGCAAGGGACCGCCCAGTCCCCAGCTCCTCCCGGCACACAGACCTCACTGTGGGAACGCTCCAGCTACAGCAGGCTGAGCAGGGATGGACGCTGGACCCCAATCCACTTCTCATCTGCGGAATATGGAACGGGGACTGAGGGGCTGCAAGGGCCACAGGGCCCGGGAGAAGGACGACAGCAGAGTCCCTGCCCCATGTTCTGACTCTATCCCGCTCTCACGAGGCCCCAGTCCGCTCCTTTCCATCATCACCCGTGACCAATCTACTGTGGGCTCTGTCTTCAAAATGTCTCCGGCGCACTGCTCAGTCCCACCTCTGCCCTGGTTCAGGCCACTGTGGTCTCTCACCCAGATTCCTGCAGCAACGCCCCGTGGACACCCCCCTCTGCTCCCAGATCCCATCTCCACCTCCACTCCCCCTTAGTAACCTCGTTCTGGGGCTCAATGCCATGAAGATGGCAGTGACTCCCCCACGTCTTTATCTCTAGCCCAGATCTGGCCCCTGAATGCTAGACTCGTATATACCACATGCTCAGCGAATCCACGGGGACGCTGAACAGACCCACAGCCTCTCTGGGTCTTCCCCACACTGTTCCTGGCACTCTCTCCTCCCTCTGCACAGGCTAAAAACCTTAGAGTTGTTGACTCCTCTTCCTCACCCCACACCTGTACCCCAATCCTGCCCACTCCTTCTTCAGATTATATCTTAAATTTGACCCCACCTCTGGCCAAGCCACCACAATCTCTCAGCAGGACTAGTGCAGTAGCCTCCACGGCGGAGCCCTGCTTCCATCCTGGTGCCCACATGGCAGCCAGACGAATCCTCTGAAGATGTTAGATCACATTGCTCTTGAGCCCCAAATCCTCTGACTGCCTGCCCCCCTCCCTGTGAATCGAATTCAAGTCTGCCCATCACGCCCGCATGCCCTGGGCCCCCATCCCCTTCCCACCCACTGGTTCAGCCCACTGGTTCACTCTGGTCTAGTTCACTCCTTCCTGCTCCTCCAACACACCCCACATGCCTCGGAGCCTCTGAACTTGCTCTTTTGTTTTACTTGGAATGTCCTTAGCAAAACATACGCACAGCTGGCTTCCTCCCTTTTGGGGAGGTCTCTCCTCCATTAACGTTTTGTCAGATAGCTGGTCACTCTCTATCCCTCCGGCTACCAACCTCCCTAGCTCTGATCATCAACACTGATTTCCTTAACCATCCACCTGCCCCATGAGAATGGAAGTTGCAAGGACCGGGCTTTCAAGGCTCTTGTTTACTATTCTGATACCAGCACCTGAAACAGTGCTTGGAATGCAGTAAGTGTTCAGTGTCTGATGAATCAACAAATAAATGAGTAAAACCCTAGAATCAGTTAGGATGTTGGTTCCAAGCAATAGAAAGCCCAATGCAACTTAGTGTAAATGACAGAGAGACTTACTGGTTTCCTTAATGAAAAAGTCCAGAAGTAACTCACTCAGCTCTCTCCGGGTGAGGCCTGACCCAGCACTTCAACCGTATCCCCAAGGACCTGTCTGTCTCTCCACTAGAACTTCCAAGAAATCGGCTTCACCCCTGTGGTCCTCAGGTCACTGACTACGAGAACCCTGGCTGTGTGCTTCACAGTAATTATCCCTGCATATGTTAGGCACCTGCTCTGGCAGAGCCTGAGACAAATGTTGTTAGAACCTCCATTCTACAACGATGACACAGAGCCTTGGAGAGATGAAGTCATTCATCTAAAATCACAGCACAAGGGAGTGGGTTAATGACTCTCACGTTCATGTCACCGCCCCTTCCTTACCGATTACGGGCATTTTCACGCTGAGGAATAATAGCTGTTACATGCTCGGTACTTAACTCCGCGCCGGGCAGCTTGCTAGGACTCTGTTAACTTCTCTGTGACCTCGTTCCCTCCTCTGTGTGACGGGAATAACTATATGCCCACATGGGGCGACTGTGGGGCTTAAATGAGCCCCTATGTAAAACGGTGAGGATCTCAGAGAGCTTGTTTCAGGGAGCTGCTGCTGAGTGACACATCATCCCAAATCACAGTGGCTTAAAATCGCAACAACCATTTATTCGCTCGTGATTCTGTACTTTGAGCAAAGTGGAGAGGGCAAGGTGAATCTCCATTCTACGGGGTGGCAGCTGGGAGCTGGGTGAGACTATCCAAGATGGCATCACTCACGTCTGGCCCATCAGCTAACACAGTGGAGCCGCTGGGGGCTACTGGGCCTCTCTCTGTCCACATCTGTCTCCACATCTCTTTCCAGCAAAGTAGCTGGACTTCTTTGTACAGCAGCCCAGGGTCCCAAGAGAGGGAAAGCAGAAGCTGCTGGCCTCTTAAGGCCCCCAACCAGCACAGCATCACTTCCACGGCACTCTACAGGTCAAAACAAATTACAAGCCACTCTAGATTAAAGACGGGGAAGTCTTTTCTACTGACGGGAGAAACAGCAACAGCAAAGAATGTGTGGCCTTCTGTAGAGGCAGCTTTTTAAATCGCAGGAGAGCAGCCTTGTCACTGGTCTCGCTACTTTAATACTTAACCCCCTATCGTCAGTTCCCCCACACGACAGCCAGAGGGATCGTCTGACACACAAAACTGACCGAGCCTCCTTTCACGGCTTAAAGTCCTTCTGTGACTTCCCACTACACATGGGGTAAGAATCCGAACTCCTTACAGGGGCTACATGACCCGGCCTCTTCCTCCCTCTCCCCCGCCCCCCAGCCTCTAGGTTCCAACCAACACACACACACCTCTCTCCCTCACCTCTTTACCTTTTAAAAGATTTATTTATGAGAGAGAGTGTGGCGGGGGGGGGGTGGGCAGAGGGAGAGGGACAAGCAGACTCTGTGCTGAGCGCAGAGCCCCATGTGGGGCTCGATCTCAGGACCCTGAGACCATGACCTGAGCTGAAACCAAGAGTTGGACACTTAACTGACTGAGCCACCCAGGCAGCCCCACACTCTTACCTCTTAATGGAGCGCCTTAATGCCTATACCTTCATCACTTCAACCCCACTTCCTAGAGTCCAGATTAAATTTCTGGCCAAGTGCTCTTATGGCCCTCTCTACCTTTCTTTGTAATTTCATATCTGTGTGATTAGCTGAGGATTTGAGCTCCCACCCCTGAGACTGTGAACCCTCTGGGGACAGGGAAACTGTTCTGTTCTCTGCTGTGTTCCCGATGCTGAGCATGGGGCAGAGGCAAGATGAAATACCTGCTGAATGCCTGAGACCTCAGAAAACTTTAAGGCAGTCCTCCAAAGTTCTGTGGAAAAGGCATCGGCAGAGTCCCTAGGATGTTGGATCAGGATCTATGTCCTGCAAGCACCCACTGACCCATCCATTCAGTAAATAGTTATTGAGCCCTATGTGCCAGGAGTGCTTCTAGATGCTAAAGATAAAACATGAAGCAGACAAAAGCCCCTGTCCTCATGAAGCTTATGGTCTGCTGTGGGTGCAGAGAAGAGACAGACAATGAACACGATAAATAACCTATACAGTGAGTTAAACAGTGATGTGATTAATGCTAAGGAACAGTTAAGAGAAGTTAATAAACAAATGTTAGTGATATAATTCTAGAATGGTGGCCAGGGAAGTTCTCAAGGAGAAGATGGTATCTGAGTAAAGACCTAAAGGAGACGAAGGTGAGCCTTTACTATCTGGAGAAGTGTGTTCCAGGTAAAGAAAGTAAGTGCAAAGGCCCTGGGGTGAGTGTGGCTGCAGTAGGGTGAAAGGAGCAGGCAGAGGTGTAACACGGACAGATCATGCAGGGCTTTGCAGGGATCGTGGGCCTTGCAAAGGCCACGGAAAGAACACTGGTGATTACTGTGAGACAGAGCTACAGGACAGTACTGGGCATAAGAGAAATGTGACCTGATACAGGTATTCAGTGTCTCCCTGGCTGTGTATGAGAACAGACTGTGGGGAGCACAAAGACCAGAGGAGACTGCCGTGATAGTGTAGGCAGGCCATGAGTGGACAGGAAGAGGGTGACAGGAGTGGAGGTGGGAAGAAATGGTCAGGTTCTGAACATACTTTGCCGATGGACTAGACATGAATCTAAGACAATGAAGGAGGCAGCACTTACTGAGAATGTGGGAAGAACAGGTTTTGGGGGAAAGACTGGAGTTCAGTTTGGTCAAGATAGGTCTCTGGATGATTACAGGTATTTTGAGAGAAGATATATCATGTGGGTAGTCAGTCAGCAGGTCAGGGAGAGGTTCTGGGCTGGAAACAGAAATGTGGGACATACATTTCCATGCTTATCCTAAATTCCTTAAGGGACCTACATGATTTGGACCCTGCTGATTTCTCGAAGCTTATCTTGCACCTTGCCAGGTTAATGGTTCTCTCTCTCTCTCTCTCTCTCTCTCTCTCTCACACACACACACACACACAATCCTGGGCCTTCCACTTGCTAGCTATGTGATCTTGGGTAAGTTATTGAACTTATCTGCCCTCAGTATCCTCCTTTACAAAAGGGAGATCATAATAATAGCATCTGCCTCCTAGGACTGTTCATTCAAAAAAAATTTTTTTTTAATTAAGTATCTACAATATGCCACGTGCTGTTCTACCTGCTGGAGATACCTTTTTCCCTGCCCCTCTCTGCCTTCCCTTTCCCCGCAGCTTGTAAGCCATACACCCTGTCAACGCAGCCTTCTGAACGTCTCTCCTACCCACACCCTTTCTTCTGTCCCAACCGAGACTCCTGCCCTGGTTCATTCCCAACACCTCTTGCCCAGGATCGTGCCACAAACACCACCCTGGGCTCCCAGGCCCTAGAATCTTTCCCATCAGTCTATTCCTGGATGGCAGCAAATTGTGCCATGCCCCTTGCCTTCTTGAAATCCTCTCGTGGCTCCTCGATGCCCTTAGGACAAAGTCCAAGCTCCCTGAATGTCCGACAAAATCTTCCACGACCGAATTCATACAGAAGTTTCAATTAGATCTCCAACACCACATCTCCCGCAATTCACATTCACACATCAGGCTGTTTCTCATCGCCGCCTGTACGCAAACCACCGCACCACGGCCACCGCAAACATCCTGTCTCCAGGTCTCAACTCCGACAGCTCCCGCTCCTCCCGGAATGTTTCCCGACCCGTGCCTCGCCTGGGTTCCCTCCACGTTCCACCCTGCCCCCCTTCCCGAACATCCGCAGGTCCGTAAAACGGCGTCTTCGCCAGTCTCTCCTACCGACCGGGGCTTCCTGCGAGCTAAGCCAGACACCGCGGCTCGCGATGCTCCGCGCGATGGGGCCAATTCGGGCCTCAGAGCTTACCTCTTGCTCTGTGACCACAGACACCTAACTGCACGGTCTCGGGGAGCAGCACAAGTGGCCCACCGGCCACACGCCTGAAAGAATCAACACCCGCGCACATCCTTGCCGACGCCACCCAATCACGGCCTTCTCCTCCTCCACAGCCCGCCTCCAGCATCCGGGCCCCCGTCCATCTCTGACTGCCTACTGGCTGCCCGGGAGCCCGTCCCTAACTCGCGAGCGAAAAGAATCCTGGTCTTTGTAGTCCCCTGACGAAAAATGGAAAAAAGGACTGACAACATAGAACTCCACTTCCCAGGAAGCGCCGCGCCCCAGTGGCGGGAGAGGGTAGGTACCTTTGAATCGGAGGTTCTTTTTGGCCAGTTGGGAGACAAAAGTTTCCAAATTGCTATGGAAACAGACCCACTTACCTGGAACCCCGCGAATATATTTCTGCCCAGGAATCCCAAAATGCTTTGCTCCGTCATGGCTCCACAGGGTGAGACCAGACGTGGGGGGTAAATTCTGTACACACTGCCTGCCTGCCATCTCCCAGATGGCACCCAATAAGGCCTGCTACATGCATTCAGCACCTACTAGATGCCTGCCTGGCATAAGGAGCCACTCCTGTGCAGACTCTGTGGAAGCCCTGGCTTATTAGGGCAGATCCTGATGTTTTCCAGAGACAGGCCAGAGCTGGGCCTTTCTTCTTTCAGGGTCTCTGTTTACCATGGAAAAGACAAATGTGGGCTACGATCCTATCCAGATCTCTGTCTAGGATTCTGTAGCCCCAGACCTCCTGCAGCCCCATGTCTGCGCCAATAGCCGTAACTTCCCCAGGGACGCATCCCACATGACAAAGCTCTTCTGGTACCCCCTCCCCAAACACTGTGCCCCACCACGCCTCTGAGGGCCAGGTGAGGTGAGCCGAGGTCCTGCAAACGCTCAGGCAGGCATGTGAGAAAGCTCTTTACTGGGGGGTACAGCAAGGAGGAGCAAGGCCATCTCCCCCTACCTGCCCCCACCCCCTCCTAGGGCCCGACGGTGAAGGGGGTCTCCCCTGCAGACACCGGACCACCACTGTCTTTGGTACAATAAATAGAAAACAAGGGGGGGAGAGGGGCCAAGGGTCCAGTCCTTGGGGGGGGGTGCGCCTAGACCCCTCTCCTTGACCCCCTGCCCCAGGCCCCAGTCAGTGCAGGCCTCACCCACCCCAGCTGGGTAGCAGCAATTCCAGTCAAGGGGAGAGATGAGGATGGGAGCCCAGGGCCCCCAGATGGGGGGGGTATGGCTTCAGGAGGGGCCCCAGGGAGGGGGCTGGGTCATGAGCTGGCTGCCGTGCTCTGGGGTACACCACGGAGGCCCAAGCGAGGCCCCAGAGTGGCAGGGTTATCAGGGGGTGGGAGGGGTGGACGACCTCCTGTCATCCGAGTCCGGAGGGCTGAGGCAGCCGGGTGCTGGGGGGCAGGCGCTGGGTGAGGTGGGGAGCAGTCTGGAGGGCCGCCCGCCAGGCTCACATCCATCAGCTCTGGGGGTGGTGGTGAGGTTGGTGATGGGGGACGGCCAAGGCATCGGGGTTGAGGGGGTAACTGGGCCCCGGCCCCCGGCAGTGACGAGGCAGAGGCAGGGGCCTGATGTGTCTTGTGGGGCACATCACCCCCTGCCCAGGGGCGCAGCGGCTGGGAGGGTGGGACCTAAAGGAGCAAAGGAACAGTGGGTGATGGAGACCCAGGTCCTGAAGTCTCAGATACCCCACTACCCACCACCCAAGGCCCCAAGGCCCCAGTACCTGGGGGCTGTTCATCTCACAGTCAGTGACGGGGGGCCCAGGGCCCCCACAATATCGGTTGCTGTATCGGTAGGTCCGGTTGTCACTGGAGGAGCCGCTGGAGCCTCCTGGAAGTGCCAGGGGAGAAAATAAGGAGAAGCCTTAAGTGAGGAGAGGTGATGGCTGGGCTTCTGGGTGGCTGAGTCTGGTTCGTGACCCAGGCCCAGGCCTGGGCCTTGGGACTAGAGCCTATTTGAAGGATGGGGCCCAATTTTGAGATTATAGGTCAGAGTTCAGTTTTGGGTACCAGAGTCAGAAGCAGTTTTAGAAGCGTGAGCCCAAGCTGTTTCAGAGATCAGGTCACGACCGGTCAAAACTCTCTTTGCCCCACCCATTCTGGAGTTCAGGATGGCGCAGCTTCACAGCTCTAGGTGAAGGCCCAGTGGGGCAAGGTCCCCCAGGTCAGGCCGAAGCAGAGCTGCCCGCCCCCACCCCGTTCGACCCCACCTGGCACTGGGCACCCACCAGAGCTGGAGATGGAGCTGGCGGTGCTGGAGGAGGGACAGGTGTCAAGGGGTGCGGGCGAGGTGGAGGCACTGCTGCCTGCCGGGCCCGTGTTGGTGGCCTCATCAGCCGTGCGGCGGAAGAAGCTGTGCTGCAGAGCCCCCAGTGGGCTGATGCGGGCGGCGGGCTCATACTCCAGCATGCGCAGCACCAGGTCCTGGAAGCGGAGGTAGTCGGCGGGGCTGTGGCCCGGCTCCCCCGCCCGCCGGCCCCCGGGCCCGCCCGTCTGCACGCCCAGCACCTCCTGCAGCCGCCGTGTCCCGGGGCCCTGGTAATCCTGGCAGGGAGGGGGTGGGAGGGGGGGCAAGAGAGTGGCCGTCAGTGGGCAGGAGGGGCAGGGAGACACACACGGGGAAACAGAGGCACGAGAGAGAAAGTGGAAGGAGAGAAGCTAAGAAGAGTTGTGGGGTGGGTAGGAGAGATGGGGTGGGCCAGGACAAAGGAAAGGACAGACAAGGGGGAGAGGAAGTAAGGGAAAGACACAAGGGAGAGGAAGCAGGGAGAAAGGAAGCCCCAAGTGTGAGAGAGTGAGGGGCCACCAGGGTGGGAGGAGCGGCATGGGGCAGGGGCCGCACCTTCCTGAGTTCCTTTGTCCTTCGTAGGGTCCAGCCACCCCCAGGCAGCCGTTCAAAGTACTTGCGAGCCTTGGGTGCCTGGTCCAGCATGGGGGCTGGTGGGATACCCAGCACCTCCACAATCCGGTTCATCTGGTCCACCTGTGAGCAGGTGGGCAGTCAGGGTCAGCAGGCCAGCCAGGCCTCCGCCCCCTCCAGCACACCCCCTCCCTGGGAGCACACCTCATTGGAGCCACTGAAGAGGGGCTCTCCGGTGTGCATCTCCACCAGGATGCAGCCCAGGGACCACATGTCAATGGCCAGGTCGTAGGGTGTGCCCAGGAGCACCTCAGGTGACCGGTAGAAGCGGCTCTGGATGTACTGATAGATCTGGGGACGGAGCGGGGGAGAGAGCAACAGTCAGAGGTCCCAGGCTCCCCGAGCGGTGCCGCTGACATACCCAAAACCAAGACAAGCTTCCTGCCACGAAAATGGAGCATGGGGGTTCCAAACCTTGAGGTTATCACACCCACTTTCCAGGAGCCACTACCATCATTTTATTCATCAGCCTCAGAAGTCTCTGCTGGCCTAGTCTGACCCTCATCTCCAACCCGAAGCCTGACTCTGGACCTCTCTTGGTCATCAGAGGTTGGCAGGCTGTGAGCCCAGGCCCTTCCCACCCACCAGATCCAGACCCTTCTCAAGCCATCTCAAATGCCTCACACGAAGCTGCAAAACTAAAGCACCCGGCCCCCCACTCCCTCCTCAGTTTAAAGAGCTCAGGGTAACCAAAACTTAGCCAAGTGCCACTCCTGGCTCAAAGCCAACCCAACTCCACCCTGCCCATCTCTGACAGTCTCAAAACTGGCCCTGCCTCCCCAGCTTCACTCTTCCTTTCCTACTGGGTACTATACCCTACGGCCCTCTCCTTTACCTCCCCCATCCACCGGCCTTACAACTCTGTGCCACCAATGCCCCATCCCAACACTACCCTTCGGGCACCGGCCACCTCGGGCGGCACCCTACAACCCCAACCCCAACCCCAGCCCCACCCCGCCCCTCCGGCGCCAGCCAGCAGCTGGCCCCGCCCCTGCCACACCCACACCGCGAGCCCCGCCCCCGGGCCGGGCCGCTCCGCACCCGCTGGCCAAGCTGGCAGGAGCTGCCGAAGTCCACGATCTTGATGGCGCTGCGCTTGGGGTTGCAGAGCAGGATGTTCTCGGGCTTGAGGTCGCAGTGAATGATGCTGAGCTCGGGCGTGGCCAGGAAGAGCAGCGCCGTGCAGAGCTGCTGCGCCAGCTTCCGCGTCAGGTTCAGTGAGACGCCGCGGAAGTGTGTGTTGCGCAGGAGGTCGTACAGGTTGTAGGAAAGCAGCTCGAACACCAGGCACAGGTGGTTCCGGAACATGAAGTGCCGCTTCAGGTGCACTGCGGGCAAAGGGATGGAAAGGGGCCGACAGAGAAGGTGAGGCTCAGAGAGGGCCAGTGGCGGCGGCCTTATTACTGTGTACCAAGAAGAGCGGTCGGAAGCCGATCGGGGACTCTGCTTCTGCAGCTCTGGCCAAATTGTGGGGTGCCCACGGGAAGCGGCTGCTAGTCAGGGTGTTTTCTTTGTTTGTTTGTTTTTAAAGATTTTATTTATTTATTTGACAGAGACACAGCGAGAGAGGGAACACAAGCAGGGGGAGTGGGAGAGGGAGAAGCAGGCTTCCCGCTGAGCAGGGAGCCCGATGTGGGGCTCGATCCCAGGACTCTAGGATCACGACCCGAGCCAAAGGCAGACGCCCAACGACTGAGCCACCCAGGCGCCCTAGTCAGGGTGTTTTTATATGGTCTAGAACTTGATTCACATGAAGAGAATGATTTCCTTGATTAAGAGAAGTTCATTCTCTTCAAGGCTCTGTCAAACTTTCTGATAAAGAGAACGTTTCCCTTTGGTGCTGATGGGTCTTTAATGCCCTTCTACATTTCCTCATTTAATTTTGTAACTTTTAGTCTCAGTTCTGCTTATTTTTGTGGCAGCGGACACTCGTTTTCCATTTAGGGTAAGGATGTGTATTTAAAGAAACACACTCTTTCTGTCCACTTGCTTTTTGTAAGAGGAATCGGTATAAGAGGAAAAAGACTGACATAGCCGTTGAGAGTACAAGCATTGGAGCCCCGTGCCTGGTGAGATCACAGCCCCCCCCCCCCCACCGAGTGCAAAAGCTGTGCCCTTATGCAAGTGATAGCACCTGAATGCTTCTGTCTTCTCCAAGCTGTGGGCCAAGATACCCCTTCCCCCCAGGGCTGTGGTCAGACTGAAACCAGTTGATTCATGTCAAGTGCTTACATTGGGGCCTGACCCTTAGCAAGCACCCAATAAACTCCGACCAGCACCATCATGGGAATAGCGCAAAAGTTATGAACATAGGCAGCAGGAGAATCACTGATGTCAGGGAATTCCAGACTGGCCCCTGCCCGGAAGCTGCCAGCCCCACCCTGTCCTGGGTGTACCGCGGCCCCCAGCCTCACCTATGTAGTACTTCATCTCTGTGTCGTGCTGGTTCATCAGCTCCAGCAGCCGCAGCTCAATCTGGGCCTGGTTCAGGAAGGCCTTTTTGTTCTTGATGATCTTGATGGCCACCAGCTCCTGGGTCTGATGGTCATAAGCTTTCACCACCTGCCGGGGCGGGGCGTGTCACAAAGTGAGGAAATGGGGGGGAGCGGGGCGCCACTTTCTTGTGGGCCAACGTCAGTGGGTCCCCGTGCTCTCTGAGCCCGGGGTCAGGGTGGAGGGGGCCGCCCACACCTGGCCAAAGGAGCCCTTGCCGATGAGCGAGTCAATCTCGTAGCGCTCCAGCCAGCGCTCGCCGCTACGCACAATGTAGTCGTGGTTGTCATCGTCATAACCATGGTTCAGGACCTTCTTCTCCTTCTTGGTGCTCGGGTCCTGGGGCGGCGCTTGCTGGGCCCGCCGCTTCTTCTTCGCATAGTACACCTGCCCGGCCGGTCAGCCAGAAAGTGAGGACGGCTGCATGACCTGTGCCAGCAGGCAGGCCCCCCCCCCCCCCCCCGCCAGGCCCCCAGCCGGGCCCCCGGCCCCGCCCCCGCCCACCTCATTGATGTGCTTGTAGGTCTTGATGAGGTCCACGGAGAGCTTGCGCAGCGGGGCTGAGGTCGCGTCCCGGAAGGCCAGGGGCAGCCTCCGTGGCAACAGCCGCACATCAGGCAATACCTGCGGGGTCGGGGCGGGGGGTGGGCACTGAGGAGAGGCCTTCACCTCCGACCGCAGAACCCTCTGGGCGGCTGGGTCATTGTTACCACACACAGATCTACTTGGTTACTGGGTGACAACCCCACTGGGATAGAAATTCCCCAAGGGCAGGGACTGTCTGGTTCTTGCTCTATCTGCAGTGCCTGGAGCAGGGCCTGGCACATAGTGGGTGGTCATCAGAGATTTGCTGAGTGAATGAATGGTCAACTGTTTACCCCTGACCTTTCATCCCACACCTTTACTCCTTTCTGAACCTCTGTGGGAGAGATCAGATAGAAAACGTGGGGTCTGTCCTTCCCAATCCTTTGCCTGAGACCATCCATTCTGGGTGTCCCAACTTGAGGGCTGCCATCATGCTTTACCCTCATCCCATGGGGTCTTCCCATCCCTCACCCCCAACTCTGCACGTTTTTGCCCAGTCTTTCGGGATCCAGCACCCTGGACCTCCTACTCCATCCTGTGTCAAGCCCTACAGTTCAGAGCCTTGACAATCTCCACCCCTGAATATCTTTACTCTGTACCCTAAGATGCTGCTGGCTCCAAAATCCTTTGGGCTCAAACTTCACCCCCTTTCACCCCACCCGCCCATCTCTCACTATGGACCTTTCTTCCTTTGTGAACATTTACTGAGTGTTTCCTAGGTGCCAGGCACTGTTCTCAGCATTTTACATGCATTTCATTAACTTGTTTAACCTCACAGCAACCCTGCAAGGTAGGTATCATTCTTGGTTCCATTTTACAGAACAGAAAACTGAAGCAGGGAGAACCTGAGTCATTGAACCACCATGTCAGGATTTGAACCCAGGCTCTCCAAACAGCAACTCCTCTATTATCTTCTACTCCAGATGGGCCCTTCTGTCCCCAGGAGACTGCTCTGGGCAGCCTATCTTTCACTCCCAAGACCCTTCTATCCCCAGCCTCCCCCTGCCCCAGGCATGTGAGGAGCCAGCTGAACGCATACCTGCGTGTGCTCCTGGGGCCCCGGGAAGCCAGAGAAGGGACCATGGCCTGGTGGGACGGCCATGGTGGGCTCAGAGGGCCGCAGGGGAGCGAGGCCTGGAGCGGGAGCCCGGCCGGGGGGCGCCTTCTCGCATCCTGCACCTCGGCTGCCACCGCCGCTGAGACCTGAGAGCAGGCGGGAGGCAGGGGAACAACATGGCACAAGCGGATGTGGGGGGACGGGGCCAGGCGGAAAGAGGTGGACATCAGAGAGAGAAGGCAAGGCACAGGGGCAGGAGAAAAAGGACAACAGGTGGCAATGAAGAAAGGGGACAGAGAGAAGTGGTAGGGCAGGGGGGCGGTGGTGGCACAGCGAAGTCCCTCAACAAATGATTACCAAATAAATGAAGTAGGTGGCCCAAAGAGGGGAACATGTGAAAGGGGATGATTGGAAGCCAGGCAGGGGGATAGGCCATGACAGGAAAGGACAGAAAGACACCAATAATGGGGGGAGGAAGAGAAGAAAAAGAAACCACAGACAGTAGAGGGAGGAGGCTTCAACTCTTTGCTTCCCATTTCTGCTTGTGGCCCTCCCCAGCGCCCTCTCACACAAGATCCTGCCCTCCTGCAGTCTCCCCTGATTGTCAGGATCTCCTGTCTTATCACAGCAAGGTCCCTGCACTTCAAGATCTACCCTTCCCAGTAAATCCCTCAATCCAGAGAACTCTAGGATCCCCCCAAACCACATGAGAGAACTCTGGGCCCCCTCCAAACCCAAAGCAGAGTCCTCTGCAGGCCCCTAAAACCACATCAGGGTCCTGGGACCACACCAAGGCTATCTGGTTATATAGGGTTGTCCCTATATAAAAGAGTCCTACCCTATGACATTCTCATCCATCAGGGCACTCTCTTCCCAGGGGACCCTCCCCCTATCGTGCCAAGCCCTCATCCCTATACCCTTTCCTCCCATATTAGGGACTCCCCCCCCCCCCCCGCAGGTACTTTCTCTTGCCACATCAGGGATCTTCCCCATATTAGCCCCAGTCCCCCTCCCAATCAAGGCTCACTTTTCCTGATGAGAGCAAAGAGGAGGCGTCGTCTCTTCGCTCGCCCTTCTCTCTCCTACGCTGTATCTTCCCCTCCTCCCCCCATCCAATATTCCTACCAGGGCCCTTTCTCCAGTTACTCCTTTCTACATCAGGGTCAATCCACAACTGTGCCCATTCCTAGAAGGCCCCCAGAACCAAATCCCCCAAATATCACAGAGAGTTCTCCCCTCCCAGAGTACCTGCCACACCAAAATCCTCTCCCCACAGGCCTTCTCCCATGTCAGTCCCTTTCGCCTATGCCAAGCCTTGCCACTCCACGATCCCTCCTCTCTCTTGGAACTCCCCCGCCCCTCACCCGAAACAACCTCTTCCCTGGGGCCCTCCCACAGCAGGACCGACTCTCCCAGCACCCACCCCCTACCCGGGTCAGGGCTGGCGCGGGGCCCACGGGGGGCTGGGGCGCGGTGGAGCCCCCAGTGGGGTGGGCGAGCGGCCAGCATGGCGGCGGTGGCGGCAGAGAGGAGACGACCGCCTGTCCCGGCCCGGCCGGCCCGGCAAGCCCCGCGGCGGGGAGGGCAAGCGGGACAGGCGGCCCGGTGGGTGACAACAGCAGCCGCCGCCGCCGGGGGCGGAGAGAGGAGGGAACGAGGGTCAGCCCGGGGCACGCGGGGGAAGGGGAAAGCAGGTGGACGGGGGAGGGGCGGGTTAACCCTCGCCCCGCCGGCCCCGCCCCGCACAGCCACCCGCCCCTGGGGACCCAGGCGTCCCGCCCCCCACCCTGGAGACCCGCCCCGGTCGCCGGAGCCCCGGCGGGCGGGGCCGGACAGAGCTTGGCAGTCCGCACCTGCCATGGCAACAACCGTGCCATTGGCCGATGCTTCCAAGAGCTCAGCCAATCGCAGTTCAGAACAGCTGTTGCTAGGCGACGACGATGCAGCCAGAGGAGCCGAGCCCAAACAAAGGGCGGGAGCGGGGCCCCGCTACCCCCTCCCAGCCTCCCTCCCAAGACTGCTCCCTCGGGCTCGGCCCCTTCCAAGAATCCGACTATGAATAGCTAGGCACGGCCTGCACCTGCCCGCCGCCCCCCTGCTCTCCTCCCTCGGCCTCGTGCTAAGTCTGGCGGCGACGCGGGCAGGGCGGGTCCGTACTGCCCCCTCCCCGCGAGCTCGTGCAGCCCCACCTGTAGCCGCGTTGTTACCTGAGGGCGCGGGCAAGGGGACTCAAGCTGCTCGGGAAGCCCGAGCTCAGACCTGCCCACTGGCTGAAGGTATCCGGCGGACGCGGCGAGCCAGGGCCCCGATTACCCAGTAATGCAACCAGCAAAATGGCGACCACAACAAACCGGCCCCCCCCACCCCAGGCTCCGCCCCCACCCCCCATTCGCTTCCCCCACGTGACCCAGGGTAACACTCCGCGCCTGCGCCCAGCGGAGCTTACCGGCAGACACACACAGTAAGCTACCAACCCCGCCCAGGCGGCGGAACCCGGGTTACGGCTGCGCAAAAGGCAGCCAAGAAAGGAGCATGCGCACGACTGACCGGATGAGCTTGCCCATCCCCACCACCGGGCCAGTTGACGAATGGCGCATGCGCCCTGTGGAATGGTGGTCGCTGAGCGATCAGGCCCCAGGAGTGGTGGATGAAATTTTTGTTTTTAGGTAGGCCGGGCTTGAACTCACAACCCTGAGATCAAGACCTGCTCTGAGATCAAGAGGTCCACGCTTAAGCGACTGTGCCACCCAGGTGCCCCTGGATGAGTCTTTTAATAGAAAAACACACGTGAAACAGTAGCAACACAATCTCCTGGCAATCCAGATGGTGCGGGGCTTCAGTTCTTCACCTTGGGAGGTGGCCTGTGAGAGGAAGGAGAGAGGGGATTCAGAGCTTATCGCCATCTGGGGCACTCCTACCAAGTGCTGACCCGCAGGGCTTTGTCTGGGTGGGCTGCCCGCCCCTGCTCACCTGTACACACCCACCACCACTGCGTGGTCTCTTTCATATGGCTCTAAGGTCAACTGCTCCTGGGGCTTCATGTTCTCCTGCTGCATCTTCTTCACTTCAGAGGCAAACACAGCCTCAGCAGAGGCCGTGGAGTCAATGCAGTTGGCCTGCAGAAGAGAGAATTTGAAGCTTGCAGCAAGGCTTTGGGCTGTTTTCCCTTTTTTCTGCTCTTTAAACCACAAGTTGTTTTCATTGGAAACTCAGTGAAACTCAGGTTTTGGAAATGTAGGGAAAGACTTCATTAGAGAAGTTTTCAATTTGGTTTGGATTTGGAACAGGAAGACTTCAACAGAGACCTATTTATCTTAAAGCCAGTGTTTCAATTTTACACCCAGGGTTCCCCCCCACTTCCTCTTCTTTAACAATGTAATAATGCTGAGAATACTAAAACAAATGCAGCAAAAGGCTAACAAATGGTGAATCTGGCTGAAAATCTTTATTTCAAAATAAAACGTTTTTCGAAATGCATCTAGCACTCATCTAAAATTTATTTTGTACCAGACTTTATAAACACTACTTATTGATAAATTTAATGCTTACATCAACACTAAAAGAGATATGACTAATATTTCTACTTGACAAGTGAAACAAGCACACAGGTTAGGTAACTTGCTGAGTCACAGAGCAAGCTGGAATTCAAACTCAAATGGTCAACTCAGCAATCATGCACTCGACCACTACTGATCATTCTATCGCCTATTTAAACCCGAAGTTTTTTTAGTTTTGTAGACATTTTTCATCATGTGCTATTTGACTAGGGGTTGGGGGGCAGGGATAGAGGCTGGGAATAGACTACCTGGATTAGGGAGGATGGAGACCCCCTTGTTTTTGACTAGCTGCTTGGCAGTTACAAAGAAGGTACTACCATCCCATCTTAGACTCCTCTAAGCCCCGCACCTTAATAGAAATCACAAAGTGTCCTCCGTTACGAAGGAAAGTGTGGGCATTCAGGGCTACGATCCGGGTCTGGTCTGGCTGGGCCACATCGGCAAAGATCACATCCACCATTGCTAGGGAGAAAGAAGTGGCAGTTACAAGCTGGATCCACCCCATCTTCCCAGCTCCTCCCATGAGGCCTGTGCCCCAACACCATGTTTCTGGCAGTCTTCCCTGCTTCCAGTCTCCCTTCCCCCATTGATTCCCTCCCTCCACAGTGCCCCCAGGATGGGTCCAAAACCCAATCACACCATCCATTCATTCCTCTTGTAAACCATGATTGCCACCTCCTCTGTGGCCAGCCCTGGGCCAGGTGTGGGGGACAGAGACAAGTTAGACCCGGACCCTGCCCTCGAAACGCTCCCAGGTCTGGGAGGAGACAGACACGTCATCAATAAAGCAAGTAAAGATGAGCACTTACAGGCAAGAGTGTCTGCGGGATTGTCAAAGGAAAATAAGTTGGAGGACAAAAGGGTATGGTATGAATGCATGGGAAAAAAAAACCCCTCAAAATCAGCGGAATGTGAGGTATTATTTTTAAGCCAGTGTGATTGAATAAAACAAACAAAAACATGACATAATGAAAATTGACTTTTTTAAGCTGGGAAAAGCAGACATGAAATTGCTCATACTGGTTACCTCTGAGGGTGGTTTATAATGGTTTTACATTATACATCCAAAAAAAAATTTTTTTTTTAAAACACAGTAATATTCATAATGGGCCCCTCTGGGCCAGACCACACTCAGTTTGTGCTTTCTGGGTTATGATCACCCCAGATGATGAGGAGGAGGACCTCTGAAGGGGGCTGTCATACGTAAGCCAGCAGCAGCATAAAAAGTACCATGTTTTAGAGGGAGGCAGGACGTATGGGAGTACCCAGGGAGAGGGGCAGGAGAGGTCGAAGGAAAGGAGGTCAGCCTCTCAAGGGGTGCCAGACACCCAAGCTCCACAGCCTCACCTGGCTCCCCTCACCCTCTTCATTCCTACAGACTCAGGAGGCCTGCTCATCTACTGTGATTCCATTCCAGTCAGGGCTCTGGCTACCTCTTCCAAAAAACCTGGAGTGGCCTGGCCTACACCACCTGAGCCAACCCCTAGACCCCTCACCGATGAGCATGCGGTATTTGTGTGGGTGCCGAGCATCTTCAATAACAGGAATAATGTTGGTCCTCTTCTTGGCTAAGTTAATGAGGTCACGGCCAGAGCGGTGGGAGAACTCAACTGCATAGACTAGACCGTCCTAAAAGAAATCAAATAATAAAAACACCGATACCAGTTCTTAGATGGAACACCACTTTGGGCCCAAACACTACATGTAGCATCTATTCAAATCCCTGAATCAAAACCCTTTTGACAACTATTGTTGCCAAGGGTTATTCAGTCCCTCTGCACTTGATCTGAGAGCCCAGTCCCCCAATACAGGCTTCAAACCAGGAAGCCAGGGCACAGCGATGAAGTCCTAACAGCTAAGAATATTTACAATGGGCCAGGCACTGCTCTGAGTACTTTACAGGAATTCACTCGTTTCTCTTCACAGCAACCTGATTTTCCAGGGTGGTAAACTGAGGCTCAGAGAGTTTAAGTAACCTGCCAAAAGCCACCTCACTGTTAAATGCCCACACCAGAGCCTGGGATTTGTAACCACTAAATGACACAGCCTACAGTCATGCAGAGGAGCTGGGGGTCCTGAAGTGAGATGTGGGGGGGCCCGCTAACCAGGGAGCCTGCACAGCAACACAGAAATGCAGGCCCAGAAACTGACATCTGTTTTTTTCAGAGAAACCAGAAGACCAGATTTGGAGGCATACATTTTTAAAGAGGGCAACCAAATCCAACAGTCTCCACCCTAGGCCCCTCTAACTGCACTTCCCCCAACACACATGTCTCTTCCCTCCAGACCAAGAACTCAGGAGTGAGACTAAATGAGGCTTTGGAGACCAGATGCTTGAAGCTGCTTCTTCTACCACAAGCACTCTGAAGGAAGGGCCTAGCCCCAAGCCACACAGTGCAGGGAAGCAGCCAGGGCCAATGACTCCAGGCTGGCTGAGAGGCAGCCTCTCCCCTCCCTTCCACCACACCACCTGCCCTTACTCGCCCCTCTTTACCCCTCCATCCACTCACCGCGCCTACGATGTCAGAGACGTGGGAGACAGTGGTGCCTGATGCAGCCCCAAGGTAGAGCACCTTGGCCCCTGGCTTGATATGGATCTGGTCCACGCCGCCCAGGATTGCTGCTGCCAGCTTGGAGCGGAAGGGGTTCCAGGCACGGTACTCGATTTTGTCGTCTCCCTCCTGGGCCGGGAGAGATGGGGGGGGGGAAGTCAGTGCCAGGCTTTTCTGCTTGACCCTACTGCCCTTAGCCCTAGGGCCCTGGGCGCTCGTTCATTGTTCAAGAAATGAACATAGATGCACGTCGGTGACCATGACAGATGCAGTACCCGCCCTCTCATGGAGGTTACTGACTCAGGTAGAAGGGGCAGGGACAGACAATAAACACAGAGATAAAAGATCATACCCATTACCAGCAAGACCTGTGCATTCATTCACCAAACATTCGCTGTGCAGCATATACTGTGGGTCAGACCCTATGCCAGGCACTAGGGACGCACAGTGTATGAGACCAAGACCCTTGTCCTCAGGGATAAGTATACACTGAACTAACACATACAGTACCGTAGCCAGTGACAGCTGCTAAGGCAAAGATCAAGGAAGGAGGACATGAAGTAGGAGGAATGGGCTGAGGAACATGGGAAAATGACACAGGGTAGCCAGGGAAGAGCCCAGAAGGAGACATTTGCAGTAGAAGGAGGTGGGGGCCAAGCAAGTTACCTGGGGAAGCACATTTGAGGCAGTAGGAAAGGCAGCAGAAAGCCCCAAGCAGGAGTGTGCTTGGCCGTAAAGAAAATGACACGGGATAGTAGGGCAGAGTGTGGGCAGGAGGGCTGCTTGTGACAGACTGGGTGGCGCAGGCGGCCTTGTGAGGAAGGGAACGAGCCACACACAGCCGGGAAAGCAGTGTTCACGGCAGAGGGAAGAGCAGGAGGTCTGTAGAGCTGGAAGACACTAGGCCAGGGGGTAGGCAGCGGGAACTGGAGTGTGCAGGGTCTCCTGGGCCACACTGAGGACCTGAAGGCAATGGGGATCTGACTTATGTATTAAGATGACCCCCCCAGCCCCGCGGCTGGCATGTGCAGGACACGTGGTGGGGGCGGGGAGACCAGACCGCGGGCTACCCTGTTAGCTGGGGCCCTGGGCTCACCGCAATTGAGACTCTCTTCTCTCCATAAACCGATTCTCCAGGGACCAGATTTTTGGTGACAAGTGCATCTTCCTTCCCTCGACAAATGAAGACACCTAAGCGAGGAGACCAGCACAGGGTGAAGACTCCGGGGTGCACCCCACCCCACCCCACCCTCAGCAGCTCCCGGCCCTCCTCACTCACCTTCATGCCGATGAGGTTCCACCATCACATTCTTCCCCGACTGGTTTCCTCTTTTCCCTCCCCGACCACGACCCCGGTTGCCACCAGACTGGAAACCTCCACCTAAAAGGCAGAGAGGCAGTGAGACAGGGAGATCCCATGATCTCTTCCCTCCCCGAGCCCCAAGCCCAGGCAAAGCCTCCTGACCATTTCCCCTCCACTCACCACCTCGTCCTCCGCCTCCTCGGCCTCGGCCCCTAAAGCCGCCACCACGACCTCTGCCCCCGCCAAAGCCTCCTCGGCCTCCACCACGACCACCACGGTCACCAAAGCCCCCTCGGCCACCGAAGCCGCCCCCACGGGGGCTGAAACCTGTAGTGGCCACAGAAAGGGGAATCAGAGAAATGAGGTTGGAGAAGTTATGTCTCATAATCGCACCGGGCGGCGTCCACAATATCCACAAGAGCAGAAAAATCAGGACTAACCCAGACGTCCATCGGCAGAATGGGCAGAATAAGCAACAATGACAAGGATCTACAGTTACACACAACAGATAAATAGATCTTAGGGTCATAATGTTAAGTGAAAAAGAAAGTTGAAGAAAACCACATCCAACACAGTATCTTTTATAAAGCTCAGCAACAACTAAAATTAAACAATGTCATGCTATAACCCACCTGCTATGCCGCTCCCCCCAGAGGCCAAGGGGATGATAAGGCAAAACTCACAGTACTGGAGATTTGGGTAGGGGGGGGAATACCTAGGTAGATGTAGGTTACTGGCAATGTTCTGCTTTTGTTGGTCAGACAGCAGATTTGCAGAATCCACTCTATTTTCAGTGTTAGTGTGAAGAGGCGAAAACACCACGCGTGTGCGCACATCATGGCAGTAGGGTCCCCCAGACCCTGGAAACATTTCCATGCCCTCCCACTCCTGAACTTGGGTCTGGAAGCAAAGGGCCAACCCCCAAACAGAGGAGAGGTGGGCATGATGTCTTTCCTGCTACCCGATCTCCCTGCTCGCAAACTTGCATAAGTCTCTCCTAGCTCAGGGAGGAAAAAAACAAGAATAAAAAATCAAATTGTCCTTTATGGATGAATGACAGTGCATAAGCAATTTAGGGCTTGTCAATGGGACTGAAAGTTGAAGGAGAAAAAAAAGATCCAAGGAGACGATTTTCATCACCTTAAGTCAGAGCAAACCTGTTCACTGAGCACATAACAATGGCGGAAGTAGATGGAATTCTGGTGCCAACAGATTCAGTATCTGACTTTTCTGTACCAGTGTCCTAAGCTCCGCAGTACTTTCAGCAAAACACGAGTTATAAAACAACAGGGTGAAAATTAGTGATGCTTTAAAATGATCTCACATGATGTCAACTATTTAATAGTAAACTTGCCACAGTTTGTTTGTTTGTTTTTTAAAAGATTTTATTTATTTATTTGACAGAGAGAGAGAGACAGTGAGAGGGAACACAAGCAGGGGGAGTGGGAGAGGGAGAAGCAGGTTTCCCGCTGAGCAGGGACCAGGATGTGGGGCTCAATCCCAGGACCCCAGGATCATGACCTGAGCCGAAGGGCAGATGCTTAACGACTGAGCCACCCAGGCGCCCCCAGAGTTACTGTAAAGGTGCGTTATTATATTCATGTGTTATGAAAGCTTCACGCATTGCAATGGTGTCAAAGATGAAAATGTAGCGGCGCCTGGGTGGCTCAGTGGGTTAAGTGGCTGTCTTCAGCTTGGGTCATGATCTTGGGGTCCTGGGATCAAGCCCCGTATCAGACTCCCTGCTTGGAGGGGAGTCTGCTTCTCCCTCTGCCTCTGTTCCCGACCCCACCCCAGCTCTTGTGCACTCTCTCTCAAATAAATAAAATCTTAAAAAAATTTTTTTAAACGATAAAAATGGAGAACTTTTCACCATTATTACTAATTTAAGTGTTATAAATTAAGTTTCAGAACTCCTGAGAGTTGTCTACCTTAACTCCCTTACTCCCTCTACAGTCTCCTGTCCACACGGCAGCTAGTGATTGACCTTTTCCAAACCACAAAACTGGATCTCTTCATCCCCCTGCTAAATCCTTTCAGTGGTTTTCCATCACACTGAAAATGCAACCAAAACTCCTTTCTCTGGCTTCCAAAGCTCGAAATCAGTGGCTCTCACCTTTGACTAATCCCTGGAGCCTAGAGATCCTGATTTAGGTGTCAGGTGTAGGGGCCTGAGCATAGGGCTTTTTAAAGTTGCCCAGGCGATTCTAAATGTGCAGCCTGAAGTAAGAACCACCATCACACGGCTCTGGCTTCCACTGACTTTTATGACCTCACTCTTTCTATGCCAGGCCTCATGCTCTTCCTCCTCAAACTCCCTCTCCAGCTTCTAAACCTTTTTATACCTGCTGTTCCCACTGCCTGGCTTGAGACATTTACTGGGCTCACCCACTTCCTCACTGCACTCAGGTCTCGGATGAAACATTCCTTCTTCAGAAGGGCCTTTGGGCTCCCTACCCTTCACCTGGCTTTCTTGTTTTTCCTATCAATCAACACACGTGGCACATTTTATTTTATTACTGCCTGATTCCAGCACCAGATTCAAGGCCCCAAGGGACCTGGATGTGTTTCAGTTTTTCAAGATTTTATTTATTTATTTGACAGAGGGAGAGAGAGGGAACACAGCAGGGGAGTAGGAGAGGGAGAAGCAGGCTTCCCGCCGAGCAGGGAGCCTGATGCGGGGCTCGATCCCAGGACCCTGGGATCATGACCTGAGCCGAAGGCAGACGCTTAAGGACTGAGCCACCCAGGTGCCCCAGGGACTGGGATGTTTTAATTGTTTTGGTCACACTGCATCCCAGCACCATGCACAACACTTGGCACAAGTGTGGGCTCAATAAATATTAAGTGAGCTGAGCTGTCTGCTGATGACTCTTAAACCTCTGGGTTCTGCCTCAGGGGGAAAAAAGCACCCTCTCTGTTCATTCAGGAAGCAGGCGATGACATGGTGACCAGAGCCGTAGTCCCCTCCCCTCAAGCAGTTCATGTGTCCCATACAGGATGATGGAGATGCCACTCCTGACCCTAGAGAGTAGGGAAGGTTCATGGGAATCTTGCAAAACTTTATCTGTAAGACAGAGATATGGTGATAACACAGTGCCCACCAAAGAGAGCTGGAAAGAATAAATGACTTAATACACACAAAGCACTTCCCTCAACACACTTCCTGGCACACAGTTTGAATATGAGTATTCAAATGAGGGGACGGAGAGTCCCCCTGCCCTCCCTCTTAGGGAAGACACCACTAGGCCTAAGAGACTCTCAACCCAGGCCTGATGGAACAGAGATCCGAGAAGTGTGGCCATGGCAGGGGGCACCGGGGGCATGAGTGTAAACTTTCAGGCCCAGGTACTCAAAACGTATCTTAATTCATTTCAGGTCCTGGGGAGCTTCCAACAATGTACTAAAAGTACCCACTCCTCAGGGAAACTACATGTTCACACACAGTTTTCCAGAAGTTTTGGGAGGAGGTTCCATGGACCCCCTGGTTTAAACCTTGCTCTCCTCCCACAATCTTCCCCATCTCAAAAACTGGACACTATCCTTCCAGTTACACAAGCCCAAACCCTGAGGGATCCTTGACCCCTCTCTTATACCCACATACAAGCTGCTGGCTCTATCTTCAAAATACATTTCCAAACCATGACAATGTGTCAGGCGGGTCCACTGCTACCACCCTGGTCCAAGCCACATCACCTCCTCCCAGATCACAGCAACAAGCTTCCCACTGATGCACCTGCTTCCACTTCTACTCCCCTGAAGTCCTTTACACACACAAGCCAGAAGGATCCTTTTAAATGCATCCATCAGGGGCGCCTGCATGGCTCAGTCATTGGGCGTCTGCCTTCCGCTCAGGTTGTGATCCCGGGGTCCTGGGATGGAGCCCCGTATTGGGCTCCCTGCTCTGCAGGAAGCCTGCTTCTCCCTCTCCCACTCCCCCTGCTTGTGTTCCTGCTCTCGCTATCTCTCTCTGTCAAATAAATAAATAAAATCTTTGAAAAAAATATTAAAAAAAGTAAAAAAAATAAATGTGTCCATTAGACTCCATCATATACCTGCTCACAATCTCCCCAAGTCTTCTTCTCTCAGACTCAAATCCTTAGGGGAGAGCTGACTCTTTTAACAACTTCTGCAACTTTATATCCTAACACAATGAGGGAAGGGTTGGGAGGAAGGTGTATCCTCCATTTCTGGGGGAATCAGATTATAGGGTGCCTGCAGGCATGCCAGGGTCTGATGGAGATACACAGTCCAGCACCACGCCCCCCCCATTTCAACAGATCTCCAAATGCTGAAGAAAAAGGGAGTTTGGGAGCGGATACGTGGATCCACAAACCCAGCCGCCCCCCGCCCCCACCAAATGACCCCATCTCTCCACACATGGAGGGAAAAGAAAAGGGAAGAAAAACGAAGACCTGCACTAAGAAACAGACTTTATGGGTCACAGTGGGAAGATTTCCCCAAACGCTAGAGGAGCAAGTTGTGGGGAGGGGCACGACCTGATGGCCTGATTTAGAAAGACCTGAGACACCAGGGAGAAAGACCCTAATTTTGTTCCTCTTGAGAACCATAAAGCTAACAATTAGAGACAATACTATTATGTTGTATTTCCCTGTGCTATTTCCCCCCAGTTTTCTTGAGATATAACTGACACATAACATCGTGTAAGGCTACTGTGTACAACCTGTTGATTTGTACATTTAAATACCGCAAAAAGATTACAATATACTATTTTTTCTTAACACGATCTTGCTAAATCAGGAGCCATTTTACTCTTAAGAAAACAGACTCAGAGGGTAAAGCCACTTGCCCAAGGTCACACAGTAGCTTAAGAAGCAAAGCTAGTACTGAAACTTTGAACTAAGACCTTTCTGCTGTCAAAGCCAGGACTCTCATCAATCTGCCACGAGGGAGGTGGGGTGGGCTCATCAGAATCTCGGGGAAAATCACATGAATAAAATCACTCATGTCCTGTGACTATCTCCCTCCCCCACCCCATGCTAAGCCCATCTTGGGCTTGTGAAGGTTCATCTCACCGCGACTTGAGAATCACAATCACTCAAATCTCAGAGACCCGCCTCTCCGGAGAGTAGAGAGCGGGAAAGTGGGACAGAGAAGGCCACACACTATCAAACCGGGAGTCCTAATTCACTTGGGCCCTCTCTGAGAAGCCTGGTCTGGGAGCTGAGGGAACGGTCATTGTGGCGGTGATACGGGAGGCAAACGGGGGTCCTCTCCGACCCCAAATCGGGACTCTTCACCTGTGAACCAGGACATTATCCCCAAATCCCACGGCCTGAGATCCAAGCCCCCAGATGCCTGGATCCAGACTCTGGGTCAATGCTCCCGACTGCCACCCCCAGCCCAATAACCAAGATCCCTAATCACGGTCTCAATGAGATGAATCCTAGTTCAGGAACCCCCCATTCCAGGCCCAAGACCCTCGACTCACGACCGCAACCTCCGAAGCCGGCCACAGACCTCCAGACCAGGAACCCGAACCCCCGACTCAGCATCCATCACAGGGCGGAACCAAGCCCGCCTTTCCACAGGAGACAGGAACCAGGACCCCGACCCCACAAGGGACCGGATCTCCTGCCCCTAGGCCCCGCCCCCCCGACTCCGGTCTGGCACCCCGATTCCCGCCGGCCCCAGTCCCTGACCCCGGACCCCAACCCCGGCCTGCACCTGGCTTCATGGCGAGAGCTCAGCTCCCCGGCTCCGGACTCTGCGGCGTCCCAGACTACACGAGTCCTGTGCTTTCGCACGTGGAAAGGAGCGCACGCGCGGCGACGTACGGCGCGTGACGCAACTTCGCAACCCCGCCCCTCGGAGCCCCGGCTGCGCCCGCGGCCTAGCGCGCGCGCTGTAGGCGGGGTTTCGCAAGCCTCTCGGGGCCCCACCCCCCTCGGCCGCTTTGGCGCTGTCTTTACGCGCTGCTCGCGCAGAGATCGCTAAGGTGATCGCGCTTCCCGCTGCCACTTCACGCGTGCAAGCCTCCCGGTAATCAGGGTTCATCAGCAGGCCTTCGCACGCCCTGTGCCCTCTTCCCGTCTTCTCTATTTCTTTCTTTCTTTTTTTTTTTTTTTAAGATTTTATTTATTTACTTGACAGAGAAAGCACAAGCGGGGGGAGCGGCAGAGGAGAAGGAGAAGCAGGCTCCCGGCTGAGCAGGGAGCCCGATGTGGGGCTTGGTCCCAGGACCCTGGGAACATGAGCTGAACCACCCAGGCACCGCATCTCTTCACTATTTCTAATTAACTTCCTAAGGTCCCCTCTACACCCAAAAGCTTTCCCTGATCCATTCCCTCCCTAAGAACAGGGAAGACTCTGGGCTCGCATTCATGCACTTGATAAGCATTTATGCACCGAGCACTGTTCTATGCGCTGAGAATATAGCAATGAACAACACATGCAAATCCCCACCCTTCCGGAGTTCATCTTCTAGTGGGAGAAACAGATACCAACCAAGATATTAGAAGGCAATAAAAGTGCTTTGGAGGAAATAGCAGGGAAGGAAGATAGGACTGTTGGAGGAGGGGTGACATTTCTTAATCCGTGGTCAAAGAATGCATCAGGTAACTTGAGCAGAACTAAAAGAGGTAAGGAGTGAGGTATGCACCTATCTGGGGAAAGAAAGTTCTAGGTAGTGAGGATTGTATGTGCAAAGGGCCTGGGGCAGGGAAAGTATGGAGGGTCGAGAAGCAGTGAGGGGTGTGGTTGGGGCAGAGTTAGCAGGCAGAATGGAAGGAGATGAGAGCAGGGAAAATTGTGTGGGGCCTTGTGTGCCACGGGGAGGACTTTGGCTTTTACTTCTGAATGAGCTGGAGCTATGGAAGGTTCTTGAAGAGAGAAGAGCTGTGATCTGGCATGGGAGCACTCTGTCTGTAGGTGGGAAACAGGGTGTGGGAGTGGCGGTGAGAGCAGGAAGACCAAGAAGGAGGCTGCTGCAGTGAATCAGGTAGCAGACAAGGATGGACAAGATCAGGGTGCAGGCGCAGAGCAAGGAGGGAGCAGTGAGCAGATTCTGCATAAGTATTGGGAATTTTGTGCCTTGTAGTTTTATAATATTAACATTTAGCTTCATATTCATTCCACAAAGCAAAACAAGTGCTACTCTGAGAAATTACTAAAAACCTCCAGGAGAATGCACTGGTCTGTTCCATTCATTGCTGTATCACCCAGTACCTAGAACAAGGCCTGGCCCAGAGTGAGTGCTTCCTTTGGTTGTTCTCTCTCTCTCTCTGTCTTTCTCTCTCTCATACACACACACTGGCCAAGAATTTTCAGAGATTATGATTTTATTCATTTTAAAACTTTTTTTTTTAAAGTACGACATGCTTACAGAAAAGTGCATGCAACTGTACAGCTTTACGAGTTATCACAAAGGAAAGGACCCATACTACCACCACCCAACCCACAAACAGAACATTACGAGTACTCTAAGAGCCCCCCTGTGACCCTTACGTCTCTTTCATTATGTACCCTGTTCCCACTTTGCTTTCTTCACTAAACATACCCTGGAGATCAGCACAGTACAGTGTATACAAATATGCCTTATTTTACCTTCATCTGCAGAGTTGTCCATCATGTAGATCAACTAGTTCCCCTACTGATGGACATCTGAATTGTCTTTTTTTTTTTTTAATTGCAGGGTTGTTGTGAAGCTCAGAAATACTATAGATGAATACCCTGACATATTGAATTATTCAACAATGTACATTTCTTTTTCTGTCAATTGCCTGTGTATATCCTCCACTCATTTTTTTTTCCTAATCAGACTTATTCATTTGAAGGAGCTCTCTACATATTGTG